>NW_006800588.1:94607-100493 GCF_000485575.1 Poecilia formosa | reverse complement strand
AACAACAACAACACTAACAACAACACTAACAACAACAACAACAACAACAACCCTAACAACAACAACACTAACAACAACAACAACAACAACAACAACACTAACAACAACAACACTAACAACAACAACAACAACACTAACAACAACAACAACAACAACAACAACACTAACAACAACAACACTAACAACACTAACAACAACAACAACAACACTAACAACAACAACACTAACAACAACACTAACAACAACAACAACAACACTAACAACAACACTAACAACAACAACAACACTAACAACATTAACACTAACAACAACAACAACAACAACAACAACACACTATTCAGAAAACCAAAACAAAACTATGCAAATAACAGAAGAGAAGTTCTTTGCAGAATCTTCCCAGCCGTGCCATGAAGTCAGACCTTTATCTTTATTGCAGCTATAAAACTCTTATCAACCATAAAACTATGCAAAGGTCAGAGGTTACTGCACTACCTACTGTTGAATAAACACTAACCCATAACATGTCAGTTCATTGTCCAATATAAATGTCAGGCGTTGCTAAAAGGTCACTCTGTTATTGTTCCAGTTTAACAGCTCAGTCAGACCTGAATGTCATCATCGTGTGAATTGGCTCTGCATGGAACTGAAAGATATGATAGATGCACCACATATATATTATATGTAAAAATACAGATGTATTTTTCTTTAGTCCTTAGGAACAATAAGAGCACAGCCTGTAAAATGATTGAGATCTTATTCATTCGTCTAAACGATCCAGCATTAACTGATCTTCAGCTTCATTTCTGTTTTTAAAGCAGGATCCTCACCTCCTGAAGCTTCATGTGATGAAAACAGGCTCAGACACCAGAAGCTGGTCGTTTCCAACTCAGAGCTGCTTTTTGTGTCAAAATGATCCAACTGCTGCTGAACATCCTCGTCTCATAAAACTCAGTCAGTCCGAGCGGCAGAAACTCTGCAGCTGTTCCTTCACTCGTCCACCTAGTGGAGGAAATGTGCCAAACACTTTTCCTCCACATTTACCTCCCTGTCCTCCAGAACCGGAGAGTCCAGACTGGGTCCGGGTCCATTCTGGATGGTTCTGTTCGCCTCCCTCCTCTTTGCTTCTTCTTAACAAAAATGTTTTACATTTTCATAAAAAGAAATTTTTGAAGAGAAAAGGAAAAAAAATATATATATATATGTGTTGTTATTATTGTATTTTTTGGCACAACTCAAAGCATTTGTCTGGTGTTAACCTCTGTTATGCTCAACTAAACACTGAACGTCCTGATCCACGACCCGCGACCCGTGATCCATGTCCTGCTTCTGTTTTTAGTGTGAAAAAATGAGGAACGTGAATCCAAAGCAATAGAAATGATTTGCACATCTACAACATTTATGATGTTTAGACCAACAAAGATTTAGATTCCTTTTATACAAACAAAATATTTATTTGTTAACTAAATGAAAACATTGCACATTGTTATTGTTAATAATAATAATAATAATAATAATAATAATAATAATAATAATAATAATAATAATAATAATAATAATAATAAATTGCTCTCAGTTCTGGCCCTGCAGGTTTTATGCAGAGGGACTTAGAGGCACCACAGCTCCAGTCAGGAGCTGGAGAGAATCACAGTGATGAATCTTCAACAATGAAACTGAAAACAACTTATATTAATGATGGGAAAACACCAAGGAGCCAAAGCACAAGAGCCGTTAAGCAAGATGATAAACAGGAGCAGAGGAGCAACGAGCGACTGGGAATAACAGAGCAGACAGAAGAATCCAGGAAGGACAGAAGGAGGGAGATGAGAGGAAGTTCTGAGGAAGAGAAAAGGAATCAGGGCCACTTTGGATAAATACTCTGTGGTGCAACAAGTCGGCATGAATAAATCTGACATCTGGCTCCATTCAGAGTCATTTACCTCAAGTATCGTAACCCAGTGTTTAAACTTAAATGATGAAACTTAACCACATTTAGCTTCATACAATAACGACACACTTAAATGGATAGAAAACCTCCATTCCTTATAAATGGTAAATTACTTTTGTCATGTGCAGCTTTAAGTTCTCATTAGTCTGTAAATGATCTAAGAGTCACTTTCATCCTGAGAGGAACAGAAAACGTTCAGACGGACTCCCAACAGGCCAGGTTTGTTGATTCTTAACAAGCTGAAGACAGAAGATGTAATTACATCTCCATGCTGGAGTACGTCGCCACTGAAAGTGGAATATTAGAGAATGTTGTTTTTTCATATTCAGAAACAACACAGGCTGTGAAAGCAGGAAATCCAGCTTTCCTGCCACACGATGATGTCGTTGTCTCCTGGTTCTCACGCCGTCAGCCCAACCTGTCTGTTATAACCTCAGTAAAATGTCCCTCTGCAATGTGGAGCTGTGTGAAACCTTCCAAATGTTTGTGATTTACCAAGAGTTTGTGAACTGATCCCATATTTGAGAAAAATGTGGTCACACAAAGTTCTGCATCTGCTCTGATTTGAATCGTAAACCGATCAGCTGTTTCCCCTCCAGGCTTCAGAATCAGCCGATCAAAAAGATCAAACTGGACAAGCTGATGCTGATCAGGACTCAACTGATGAGGAACAAATTCACAGAAAATTTCACTGTGTAACCACAAACATCACAACACAAATCTTTTGATTAAAATGATTTTTATTGTTATGCTTAAAATCTCAGATATGCAGATTTTAGCTCCGTCTCCATGGTAACATTCAAACACATATAAACGTTACCTGAAGTGTAACATCAGTGCCTCAGACGTCCTGAACTCCTTAAACATTTAGCAGCAAAATAAAAGCTTCAAATTTGGCAACAAGTTCAGAGTTTAATCCTTAAAACTGAATCCAAGGCTGATGAAGTTTGAGCAGAAACAGATACCGAAGGAGAAAAAGACGGAGAAGAAACAAACATATAAAACATCCTCATGTTATACAAATTCAACAAATGAACAAGAAAAACAGACAAAATCATCAAAAGTAATAAAAACACAAGTTTTATTTATAAAGATGTACTTTAGGTTAAAAAATATTCCAGTTTGAAGAAATTAGCCAGTTTTTGGAGCCTAAATCTATAACCAGAATAGTAACGATATTTTATAGCTGCTTTTCCCTCATTCACACATTTAGGCTGAGATTTTATTAAAATCCGTTTTATTCAGTTTTAGCTGCGTCTCCCTGAGGTCAGCCTGCCGTCATGGTGAAGCCGATGAACTGGACATAAAGCTTTGCTGTCCTAATATTTTCTGATATTTGTTGAACAGCTGAGAGCAGAGATGCTGCAGAGCAACAGGAGGCGTCACTGTTACAGGCCACGAGACAATAAACAGTATTTATTCATAAATCTGGACATTAAAGACAATAATGCGATAAAACATGAGACAGGAGCGACACAATCAAAACCAGACATGAATCAGATGCCACTGTTGCCAAGGAAACCTCTAAAATAACCTCAGATCTGGAAGAAGGATGTGTTTGGTCTGCTGAGACCAAATCTGAACTTTCATTCCAAGATGGCAGCAAACCCAAAGTGAAGCACGGTGGTGGCAGCATCTGCCTGTGGGGTTATGTTGGGGTTTATTTTTCTGTCACAGTGAATCCACACATACATGAACGTTAACAAAACAAAGACTTCATCAGAAGAAACGTCAACTTTAAATGATAACTAATATTGTTAAATGTAGACATAATAATAATGCAGGTTGTAGAGATTTTATTTTCTATGCAATAACTAAATAATATCTAAACAACAGTAACACAGCATCATGAACGCGCTCATGTAATTCACGCGCATGTCCACCAGGTGGTGTGTTTGGCCAATCTCCCAAATCGCCTTCAGTCCAGTTCAGTATGAGTCCAGCAGCAGGTCTTTAAAGTTGGGCCACAAACTGGCAGGAGTGATTGTCACTTCCTGTTTCACGATATATTGGTGAGGACTTCCTGTTGGCTTTTGAACACATTATGTTAGTGGATACACTTTCATGTCATACACAGGGACGTACCAGTCACCAGTTTGTCCAGTGAGTGGGCGGGGCTTAAATCATGTCACCAAACCACCTCACCAATGTGTGCAGCTGTGCTCCCTGATGGCGCACAATCAATCTGGTACAGATCAGATGCTGTATCTGTTCTAGGGGGCGCACTGGAGTCAGATTCCAGTATAATCCTCCTGGCATCGTTGGAGGTTAACACAGGTCATACATATCCAGTTTGGCGCAAATCAGACAATGCTTGTGTGATTTAGTGCCAACCGGATGCAAACCGCAAAGGATGAGAATTCGCCAATCCGCCAGGCCAGATTGGTTCAGCCACCAGCCAGTGTTGGGAGACGGATTCAGCATCATGATGTTCTGACACCAGACAGGTTAAAATCTGTACGAGTCCAAGTCCAAAAGGAAAACGTTCAGCAGCTAAATAAGTGACTTCGTTTTGGAAGGGGGCGGAGCTAAAATGATGTCACATCTGACTGTCTTAATGAGACGATTGCTGGTCGGCTACGACACAAAGTGTGATGAAGCTGGGAGTGTCAGCTTCATCACACACTGGGTGAATGGTCAGACTGTGAGGCTTGGCCACGCCCACATGCAAAACAAGCACAAAAAAAGCAGTGGGAGGAGTTTGCTTAGATGCATGTGCAAAAGAGACAAAATGGTGACTTTGATCCAAAATGGCCAACTTCCTGCGGGAAGTTACACATATATACCGAATTTCATCATTGCTGATCAAAGCATGGATTGGGTTTGATTTTTTTAATTATTGTAGGGGGATGAATTAGGCCACACCCACTAAATATTAGGATGAGGACTGATCATATCGAATGTGGAGCAGATCGACTGAAACGTTTAGAGCCAGACGTATGAACACAGGGTGATGATGTCAGCGAACAGCCACATAGTACCGAGTATACAACCTGCATGACTCAGACTAGGTTTGGTGTAATTCAGTCTTCTTTGTGAAAGTTCTGGCATTTCCTTTGATTTGGTGAGCATGCCAAGGTCGCAATTTGGCCACTCCCCCTAGAAATGCCCAAAAACTCAAGATTTTGATAACTTTTAATCTCTCATTTTTTAACTGCATACTGAGAGAAGCTGAAGCCAATAGCTCAAAACCTTTGGAGGAGGACTCCAAGGTTTGAGTTGTCTAAATGTGAAAAGTGGCTGAAATTACCCAGAACAGCAACTTCCCTGTACATTTCAGGACATATTTAAGAGAATTTATTTACTTGATTTTTGGAGCATCTACCTACATAACAAGTTTCAAATCTCTACAATGTACCGTTTGGCCGATTAAACGTTGAGCAGTTTGGCCACAACCACTTTTGATTCCATTAAAAACCTTTCATGTGAGGGAAGAATGTGTTGAAAACTGGTGAGTTTTCAAATATGCCTAGGTCCCTAAATTTGCGTTATTGGACGGAAAAGCGAAAACTGAGCAACACTTAACACAGACAAAGACGTTTACTTTTTATTTTTTAGTCCTTTCTAAGTCTAACATCTTGTAGCTGAACTGTGCTTGAGATAAAAACAATTTTCATGTCATGTTTGCCGTTTATAGGCCTCCATGGCAAAATCAGAGCTTCTGACACAAACATCTTCACATAAGAAAAGATGTGCTGGTTCTGCTGGACCCGTCAACCGAGCGGCGAACTGTGGACATGTAGATATCTGAGGTGACCCTGGATAAGCGGCGTGGGGTGATGTACCTCTTACCCACACAGCACAGCTTCTGGAAGATCCTCCTGAAGTGGCTCCTGAAGTTCACTCCGATGAAGGCGTACAGCACCGGGTTCAGGCAGCAGTGCAGGTAGGCGACGGTCTGCAGCACAGACATCGCCGTACGCAGTGAAGACTCAACATGA
>NW_006800588.1:91150-93795 GCF_000485575.1 Poecilia formosa | reverse complement strand
CACAGCGTTCACACTGTTGTCACTGGAAGGACACGGTTCATAAGGATGGTCGTCGTAATAATAGTCGTCTGTGAAATTATCCGAGGAGTTCATCGTGTTTCACTGTAATAAAAGCCAAAGAGAAAGTTAATTAAAATATGTTGCAATTAAAACATTTATTACTTCAAGGCTGTCGTACTGTAATTCTTCAATTTGTTTCTGTTTGTGTTTTAAGTTCCTTGCGGTGACATTTCTTACGACTTTAAAAATGTTCCACTGGAAAACCAAACAGGTTCTCAGTCCAGTTATGATATAGAAAACTTCAGGATGAAGGACGGATGTTTCCAATCGTTTGAACAAAAAGCTAAACATCATCATGTTCTGAGCTGAAGAAAACACAGGCTGGTGTCCATCAAGATCTCTTTACACAGCCGCCTTTTTTCACAAGAGGAAGGAAAAACACAAAACTTATTATACGCAAATAGTCACATGAATGTTAAACAAATAATGGAGTCAGAGGAAGTTAAAAATGACCTTTAAATAAGTAAATATATTTACTCAAATTCAGGTTTCCTTAGAAGGCCCATTCAGAGATCAGGAAAAACATTTTAACAGCAACATCGTCATAATAAACTGATGAAATATTCACTGCAAGATTTTTACTGTTTCTTTCTTTGTTGTCTTTTAAATTTTTCTTATTCTGAAGAAACAGAATCAACCAATCAAACTTCATCCATAGATAACTTTAAATGACAGAAACACTGTGCTGGTGAAAACCAGGCAGACTGGAAAAAACAAAAACACAAAGCAGGAGTTCACTTTTTAAATCAACTGTATTTCCAAAGAAAAGGCTTCCTGCTTTCTTTTCCTGAACTGATTGGTCATTTTACTGTTTTCACAATTAAATTCACCGAGAATATTAAGTTAAATTATTTCATTTCCATGTATTATTTCCACATACTGGGTGAATAAAACATTTTGAGAAAATCTGAGATTCTGCTTCGTTGACCATAATATGTGTTGGTTTTAAATACAATCTAAACAATATAATCACTGCACCGCGAAACAAGATGAACCAAAGCTGCCAGGTCAACAGAGGATCTCTGCATTCCTCCACAGTCATTCAAACCAAACATCTTTTCAGTTTCCAGAGGAGTAAAAGGAGCAAAATCTTTAAAACAATTGAGATTTTACCAAACAATCCAGCTTCAGGCTAAAAACTAACCTTCTGCAACGTTTCAGTGGCTGTTAAACAGGATTCTCACCTCCTGCAGCTGATGCAGACAGTTTCCTCCTCGGTGTGGTGAATTAAAGCTCAGACAGAAGCAGCTGATCGTTTCCAAGCTGCTTTCTGTCTAAATGCCTTCTTGTTGCTTCAGCGTCTATAAAAACTAAATCACTCAGAGGAATATTAGGAACTATGTGATCTGTGACAACAACTGTTGTTCCACGTTTCTGTTCTAAAGGTCATTTTTAGTTCCTCTGTACTCTGAATTTCATTTTTTTATTCCTGTCAATATGCGTATATATTATTATCCTTATTCGTCCTTCCTCGTGCGAACAAGTCAGGCTGTGTGGAAGAGACGGTTGGACAACACAGGAACAGCCAGAGGTCAGCCTGTCTTCAGGCTGGCTTCAAATCAGGAACTTTGTTGTTTAAATTCATGTTCAGCGTCTTTGAAAACATCCATCCATCACCTTAACGTTTTCTAAAACATAACCGGTTCCAGTCCTAAAATGGTGCTTGTACTGCGTCAGTTCTGAGGACCCGTTTGGACTTCCAGTTAAAACAGTGACAAACCTTTAAAGGGGCAACAATATGCATTTTCCAGGGACATGATGCACTATCAAGTTTCCTTCAGTTGTGATAAAATTGCTGCATACACAAAAATAATTTAAAAAATTGACCTGTGAATGGTTGCCATGGGAGATTAAATGATTTTTCAAACATGCATGAAAGAATTAAAACACACTGCAGGTATGTTTTTAATCAAATCAAATTTTATTCAAATAGCACATTTCAGCAGCAAGCATTTCAAAGTGCTTTACACTAAATTATAATGTGATGCAAAGCTCCAAGAAGCCAAAGATAAAATCATCAATGTTTTATTTCATTAATATTTCTGCTTCATTCTGCTGCATTTTGTCCCCAACTCATCTTCAGCTGCGCTCTTTATCACTAACTAAAGGTCCAACTTCTTCAGAACAACTTATAGGTAAATCAACTCATTCTCACCCCCCAGTGGACAACTGCGGAACTACATGCACAAACATAATGGCAGTGACAGGAAACAGAACTTAGAGCTCTGTCAAAGCAACTCATGAACACATAACAAAAACAGGTTAATATGAGAACATTATTCAGATCAACTGATCAGAAATAATCAGGGTTTAATGATACATAAATCTCAGACAATAAGAATTGATTCCACAATATAAAAAGTACAATTATGAAAGAAAAGGAAAAAGATTTGTACATCACATTTTATCAACAAAGCAATTCAAAATGTTTGACATGAAAAACAAACAAACAAACAAAAAACAATTAACTTTACACTGCAGTGACAAACCCAATGCTGAAAAAACTATCTAGACAAAATGCTTTAAGGTAAACCTTCCAACCTTTCATTCATCAGCAGAATCATTTAAAAAGCTGCTTCAACAGT
>NW_006800588.1:88972-90396 GCF_000485575.1 Poecilia formosa | reverse complement strand
TTTGTGGCAACATGCTTTAAAAATAAAATTAATAGCATTAAAGGACTAATGAACACAAAAAGACCTTGAGAAGCTTACCCATCCTTTTATCTTTAGTTTAATTGATTACTGCAAGATGGTTCAAGTGCTTCACACCATAAAAACATAATGCAATACCAATTATAAAACAGCAATTAGCATGAATTTTTGTCAAATGCTATCATCAAAATTAAGAAAATAGATGAGAAGATTTGTAGAACTTTTGAAAGGTTAAGATACAGATAGACTCCTACCTGGAAAGTGAAATTTAATTAAAAGTGCTTCAACAAATTCTTAGTTTAAGGCTGTGAATCTGACTACAGAGGATCATTTATTGGGTTTCCAGGTAAAACCTGGTTAAATTGCCTCAGTAGTAGCTCCCCGCCATCCGTGTGTGAATGTGTGTGTGAATGTGTGTATGAATGGGTGAATGTAGTGTGAAGCACTTTGGAGCCATCTAGATAAAGTATTATACTAAAACAGGCAGTGTACATAAACGGTGTAATATTTCCTTTTCAGAGGGTGGTGGGCACTTCCTCTAAAAACTCTGAACTATCAGAAACATCTTCCGGTACTTTTGGATCAGTCCAAAAATATGTTGAAATTTTGATGTCTTGTCCAAATGTATTCAAAACAGAGATGATTTTCCTTCACACGTCACTATGCCTCATGCAGTTCACATGTTCATCAGCAGCCAAGATTCTTATGGAAACTAAGCAACAATCAACACAAAGAAGCTTCAGCAGTTTGTAATATTTAGATTTTTCTTTTAAATACTTTCTAATATCTTCCCTTTGTGGTCAGATTTTGCTTTGGAGACCTGAAGATCTCAATCAGAGCTCCTGACACTATTAGCTTCACATGCTAAAAGACGTACCATCTTCATTGGTCCCATCAATAGAGAGGTGGCGCGGGGTGATGATCTTCTTTCCCAAACAGCAGAGATCCTGGAAGATCCTCCTGAAGTGGTTCCTGAACTTCACGCTGATGAAGGCGTACAGCACCGGGTTCAGGCAGCAGTGCAGGTAGGCGACGGTCTGCAGCACAGACTTCGCCGTATGCAGGGAGTCCTGCTCTTCACAATCAATGTGTTTGAACAAACGGACAGTCTCATACAACAGGGCCAGGTTGTAAGGCAAGTGGCAGGCGATGAAGACCAGCACCACCACCATCACCACTCGGACCGCTTTGTGTCGCTGGAAGTTTCTGGCTTTCTGCAGGGTGATGATGATTGCGGTGTAGCAGAAGATCATGATCAGCAGCGGCAGGAAGAAGCCAATGGCCAGTTGGGTGCTGGGAACAGCAACCTTCACTATGCCAGCAGTGGTGCTGTCATCAAATTTAAACTCACAGACGTACTGTGGATCTGTTGTCTCTTCCTCTTCGGTGCCGTTGAACCAGACGAT
>NW_006800588.1:86410-88739 GCF_000485575.1 Poecilia formosa | reverse complement strand
GTAGAGCCAGCACGAACAGCAGGTCAGCGATGGCCACATTGAGCAGGTAGACGTCAGTCATGGATTTGGTTCTCTTGTAGAGGGCATAGGTGAGGATGACCAGGCTGTTCCCCACCAAGCCCAGGATGCAGATGATGGAGTGAATGTAAGGACCAACCACAACGTTCACACTGTTGTCACTGGAAGAACACGGTTCATAATCAATGTAGGTATCATAATATTCATAGGCTGGAGAAATGGAGTCATTGGAGAGGTTCATCTTGTTTCACTGTAATAAAAGTAAAGAGAAAGTTAGTTAAAATGCGTCAAATTAACAAAAATTAATGTTGATTCCAAGCAAAATGTTTTAATGGTCATAAAGAACCAGCAGGTGGCGCTAATGTTAACAAAGACAAGGTGAAACATTGAGAAGGAAAACATTCAGAGTCTCTTTCTCTTTAATTCTACATAGTTTTACAATTAATATGCTGAATTGGTTATTAATTTTTGCACTTCATAAAATAAGACTTGCTAATGAACTTTATACAAAGTACAATATTAACATTGTAACAGAGGAATATTTTGAATAAAACTTTTAATATCAAGTTTTCCAACAAGTCTGAATCTTCTACATTGAAAATAAAATATAAAAGCTGGAGCTGCCAGAGGGAGGAGGCCTGATCAACAGCTCTGAGGAACCAGAGTTCATTCAGAGCGAGCGCATGTTTTCCACGCTCCTTCAACCTTCCTTTGGGGGAGAGGGAAGGTTGCAAAAACCGATTTATGTTTTTGCATCCACCTGAATAAGGTGTAGTTGCGCCACTGGGTGACGACACACAGATATTTATCATTCCTATTTGGTAACAAACTGAAACATTCAGTCTGTAGTGACCATCAGTCAAACTTTATTTGCAGAAACTTTTTGTACAAACGACAGAAACACAATCCTCAGTTAAAACATGAAGCAGGAGTGTGTAAACATTTTAGATGAACTTTATTTCCAAAGAAAAATGTTTCCTTTCCTTCTGTTCTTTGCCTCAACTGATTTGACCTTCATTTATTTCTCACATCTAAACATGAAGTCAAATTATTTCATTTCCTGGAGTGACAGAACCATGACTAGGTGAGTAAACATTTGAAAAAATACCAGAGATTCTACTTTGAGCTTAATATTTATCGACTTTTAATATAATTAAATAAGCAACAATAACATGAAACAAACTGCTAATCTATTAGAAGAGCTCTACGTTCCTCCAGTCATTCAATAAAAAAAAATCTTCACTCAATTCACCATTTAAAATAAAGATTTTATAAAATCATAAACAGTTAAATATTTCTGTTCCTGTTAAATCAGGATTCTCACCTTCTGAAGCCGATTTACAGAGTTTCCTCCTTCCTGTGTTGAATAAAAGCTCAGACACAAAGAGCCGATGGTTTCAAAGTCAGACTCAGTTGCTGTGTGAAAATGATCCGACTGCTGCTAAATATTCCTGTTGCTTCAGCATTTAAAAAACTCAAACCCTCAGAGGAACTGGACTGACCTCACCACAAAAACACTCCAGTCGTTCTGCTTTAGTGATCCAACTTTATTTCTACAGCACATTTCAAAACCACAAGAATAAAACACTAAAACAGAAATATGTAAGAAACATAAAAACATGAAATGCACACAGACAGGACAGGTGTATTATGGGGTCTCACATACGATTATTATTTAAAGCTCCTTTCTAAGCTCCTCTCTGATACATTGAGTTTTATTTTTACATTCATGTAAGTATTTGCATATTTTATGGTCTATATTCCAAACAGTTCACCAAATTTCTGTCTTGTTAGAAACAGTTTTCACCTCTGAGGTTTTCTGAGTGTCTGTGGCTGTTTTTGGTCAAATGTGATTTTAAAAAACGTCATACCTCACCTGAACACTAGAGGGCTCCTCGCCTCACCTTCTCTATACATTTGCCCTCATGTCAAAAGAGAGACAAGTGTTCAAATAATGGTGGTATATGTTGGATTTATTATTTGATTTCCTGCATAGTGCACGTTTTGTAGTTTTAAGTAAACATAAGTTTAAGGAGAACTGGGAACACAAACCCCCACCGAAACTGGACTCTGGACTTCCTCTCAGAGACCAAAGGTTGAGAAGGGAAGAAGATTTCTGCTGAGCTCACAGGCAGCACAGGGCTGCAGCCTCAGTCCGAAACTCTTCACATCTACACACAAAACTTTTACACAACATTTTCATCAAGTACAATGACGATATGACTATACTGAGCCGCAGTAAAGGAAAGGTCATCAGTCATCACAGGGAAACAGAGACAGGACAAACCACCATGTACACACACACACACAC
>NW_006800588.1:82705-84630 GCF_000485575.1 Poecilia formosa | reverse complement strand
TGATACAAATTAACAAAACCCATATAATCCAGTAGATGAATCTTGTGCTTGAAGACACTAAAGCTGTTTTCCATTGTTGGAGGTCAAACCTTTTGTCCGTTAACATTTAACTATTCCTCTATGAATGGGTTCAATCAATACAAAGGTGATCCACCAGCAGGTGGTGCTAGTTCCCCGTTTGTCATTCTAAGATGTCATGTACAGTTTACCAGATTGATATTTGTTATTCATTTCCTTTTTATTTGACTGCAGGGAGAAATATATTATAGAACAGACTCTCCCAAACTCTGCAGCTCCGAAAGGGAAGAGGATTTCTTCCGAATCACTTTCAGGATTATGTTTCTGCACCTTCATGGAGCCGTTAATGTTCTAAAATATTTAATTACCCAGCAGCTTTTGAGTTTCTGTGTTTTTACTCTGAGAATATCCGTTACACTTTACTAGAGCCATTTCCTGACTGACCTGCTTTTCTTCCAACACTGGACATACTTTAGTATTTAGAAAGAACTTCAATACACAATATTCAGCCATTTTGTTTTAAATATAGAAAGTGATCATCACTGGTTGGTCAGTTCTCTATAATTTTGGTTTAATGGAAGATAAGCAAAATTCCTTAATTTACCAAAATAAAGTGACTGAGTTTTATGGTAATATAAGTAAACAGTGACTCAAATTGCTTCTTCCTGATTTCAGTCTCTTGAGTAGAATAGGTTGTAATGGTCTGTAATTTCCCACAATGGGGAAATTAAAGAGAATAAGAGATTGTACAGGAAGTTAAAAATAAAACAAAGGTTGTTAAAATTAGCTCAAATTAAAAACNAAACAGAAGTGCTTTGCATAAAATTTCTGCAGTTTCACTTTTATCTTTATTGTATCTGTAAAACTCAAATTATGTGTCATGTTCCGTGTTTCTGTGTGTTTATTTTTGAGTTTCTGTGTAGTCCTGTTCCCTGAGTCCGTCTCTGCGTCCTCCCCGTTGATTGTTTCCCAGGTGTATCTCATTCCCTTGATTACTCCGTCTGTATTTAAACCCACCTGTTGTCTGTGTTCCTCGTCGTGTGTTTTGTCGTAGTCAGTGTCGTTCGTCGTAAGTCAGTCAAGTAAGTCGTTTTTTGTAGCCTCGTTTAAGTCGTCACAGTGGAACTGGAAAGTCCTGTGGCGGCCTGGCTCTTATTTTGTCAGTCTTTGTTTAGTTGTTGCCGGTGCTGAGTTTTTGTTTCCACTCTGCCGTGTTGCATGTTTTTGGACTGTTTAGAGCTATATTTGATTATTAAAAGACGTTAACTTCACTACATCCTGGATCCTGCGTTCGATCTCACCAACACACCTCATGACATTATGTTTGAAATGCATTAAAACAGGGGTGTCAAACGTACGGCCCGCGGGCCGGAATCGGCCCGCCGAACGATTTAGTCCGGACGGGGGCTAAATGCATTGTCATTATTCAAGAAAAAAACATATACTTCGTTTAAATGAAAATCTGCAGTTCCTATACTGTCCACGAGGTGCGCTGTGTTTTATTCAGAGCACACAACATGATGCAACACTGCAGCGGAACTAACAGCAGATGGCAGCACTGAGCTTCAGGTTCTGTAAACAAGTTCGATTCTATGCTTTACCAGCTTTTTATTTTGGCCCTGCCAACCTCATATTTCTCGTGCATGCTAACATACATACATGTTATGTATGCAAGTTTTTCTGTATGTGTGCATTTTATGCATCAACAAATGTACTTAATCAAATGTCTGTTTAAAACAGCTGACACTTAAGATTTCAAATGTGTGAAGCCAGATAATTTGTTCAAATTGCTTCCCAGATGTTGAAAATTGATTTTAAATCTTTTCTTGCAGGACAGTGTTTTTAAGTTCCAAAAACTGTGAATAAATGTTTTGCAACATTGTACAATCACTGAGATCAGTTCTTAT
>NW_006800588.1:80824-82277 GCF_000485575.1 Poecilia formosa | reverse complement strand
TAAAGCATCATGGGATATGTAGTCCATTTGCCTAAGTCAGTGGCAGCACTGACAGCTAGACCCGAAAACAGTGGCACTAATGGCAGGGGTCACACCTGTCGCCGGAAGGGCCAGTAGGAGGTGCGGCGTCACGATTTGCGCTCGGCCCTGCTGATTTATTGGTCTTAAATATAATTTAAAGAATGTTAGTCACTCAACCACACAGCAATACAATGAAACAAATCTTTTAATGCAGTAGAAGATTACAACATTCCTCCAACAGTCATTCCACCCAAACATACTTTCACTTTGACGCTTTAAAAAGTCAGATTTTATCTAAACAATGCAGCAACAAACTGATCTGAAATGTTTGTCTTAATTCAGGATTCTCACCTTCTGAAGCTGATTTACAGTTTTCTTCTTTTCTTGAGTAGAAGCTCAGACAGGAGAAGCTGAATCAACTCCTGGTTTGTCCCGAAGTAAAGGCCCCTCACCTCACCTGGCACCGTGCGCTACAGTCTGGTTACCGATTGGCTGACTTGCTGGCTATTAAATGCGCTGCAGTCATAGAGATTTAGTGGGAAATCATAAAAAATAGTTAGAAGTTGTCCGTAGGGATTTAACATGGACAAGACGCATTTCACCCAGAGCATTTAAAGCGTAACAGAGTTTATTCCATTTTAAAACTGGAGTCTGGAAAAATATAAAAGATGGATAAATACCTGCAGCCGACCTGATGAACAGCTGAATACGGAGAGCCACGGTATTAACACATGTATGAAGGTTTCGTCATAATTAGATGATCTGCTTAATGACTAATGCATCAAGCTGGTCCAAAATACATGTGATGTGTTTCTTTGTAAAGCAGTAACTTTTCAGGTAAACAAATATTCACAGCCCGACATACGTGATCAAAACAGTTCAGATACAGACTGAACTGCTCACCCAGGGAGGCAGCAACACCGTCACTGCAGCTGACCCGCAAAAGCACAACCACATCATGTGCGTGTTGCAAAAAACCAGCACAAACATAAACCACACAAATTCAGGTCACACGTGCGTAATGGGCGCATGGCTCACTAAAACAGCGACCTATTTTTAAAATTATGTCTAATAATTAAGGCATGAAAGCAAAGCCTACCCATATGATCGGAGGATGGAGATGAAGGAGAAGGTGAAATATCTACTCTTTTGTCAAAGTTTCAACTGGATTTAACTGTTTAACCCGCTGCGTCCATAACGCGTCCTGAGCTTCAGCCGCGTCTGCTTTACATGCAAAGTCTATGTGGAGGCGCGTCAAGCGCGGCGCGATTTGAACCGTTTGGAGCTTTTTGAGCCTTTGAAGCGTTGAGTGTTCCAACGCTCAACGCGTTGGACACCCTGTGCATGTTCTCCCATGCACAGGGTGAACATGCAGACTCCAGCCAGAAAGACCCCAGGCTGGGAATCGAACCCAGAGTCTTCTTGCTGCAAG
>NW_006800588.1:76861-80226 GCF_000485575.1 Poecilia formosa | reverse complement strand
CAAACAAACAAACAAACAAAAACAATTAACTTTCCACTGCAGTGACAAACCCAATGCTGAAAAAACTATCTAGACAAAATGCTTTAAGGTAAACCTTCCAACCTTTCATTCATCAGCAGAATCATTTAAAAAGCTGCTTCAACAGTTAAACAGGTTTAGTGACCTGAACCTATAGAGACACATAAAGACAATTACAAAACCAGCCTTCTGTCACCTGCAGAACATTTCCAGGGAGGATTTTCTTGGTGCTTCTTGATTAAATTACTTTTTTCATCAGTGTTTATTTTTATCTCCTTGTAGGACAATACAGTGATGTGTTGCTTTACAGTAACATCCATTTATCTTTAGTTGATTTGTTTAGTGCAACAGTGTCTTTGCAGGTTTGCATAAAAAATCATCTGTAGCTCATCAGGACTCGTTTGTGCAGCACATTTCAGAAAAAGACACTTCAAGTGTTTATGTCATAAACACGTAATGCAGCGATCAATTTTGAAAAAGTAATGAACATTAATTTTTGTCAAATGCCATAATCACAATCATCAACATAATAAATGAGCACATTTTGAAAGTTGCAGATAATCTCCTACCTGAAAGCCAAAGTTTAATAGAGTTATGTTCAGTTGCAACAATCAGCTCAACAAAANGTCAAAGTTTCAACTGGATTTAACTGTTTAACCCGCTGCGTCCATAACGCGTCCTGAGCTTCAGCCGCGTCTGCTTTACATGCAAAGTCTATGTGGAGGCGCGTCAAGCGCGGCGCGATTTGAACCGTTTGGAGCCTTTTGAGCCTTTGAAGCGTCGAGTGTGTCCAGCGTGTTTGACGCCCCACATAGACTGAATGTAAACCAAACGCGCCTGACGCTCAAAACGCGTTTGGTGTGAACCACCAAAAGGGCACACGCGTCGAACTTCAAGCGTCAGACGCGTTTTTGACGCGCGTAACGCGATTGGTGTGAACGCATCATTAGCGGATTAAACAGCTGACCAACCGGGTGACCTGCCAGAACCATACCGGCAAAACGCTCAGGCGGATCCAAACGACCGCTGTTAGAAGTGCGGAAGGAAAAAACTCCATTCATTCACCTGTAGCTTACAGAAAAACACCAAGCCGCCAAATTTATGAGAGTAAATGGACCAAAAACACTTCAGCTGTGCCCACCCCCACGGACTCACATGTGCGCTATGTACACGATGATTTGACACAAAATCTGTTGATAGTGAAGAGGGTTAGATGAAGAAATCCAAAAACAAATTAGGACGTCCTAAAGAAAACAAATAAATTAACTATATAGAGCACAGCTACCTTCAAATAGCAAACGAAGCCAATAAGAAAGTCCTTCTACAAAGACCTGGGATCATTAGAGTAACACATACCTGCACATATCTGACAACATGGTCCAGTTTGACATGAGCTGTTTTGGCATTTTTCTTGTGGCCTTTGGACTAGGGAGGAGAAACCCATGGGCCCCACATGGGTTTGTCCATTTAGGGCCCATGTGGGGCCATCGTGGAACCCGCGGATAAACCCATATGGGACCCATATATCAGCCCTCCTTTCCCCCACATGGGTCCCACCTAGGCATGCTGGCTGGGATTAGAAGTCGTGCCAACCTGTCCGAAGAAATGTGTTGAAGTCATCATAACAGGCTTCAGTCACCAACATGACACACTGACAAAGAAACAACATTTTGGCAGTTTGTAGATGTACCACAGGTACAGAACATTGGAGTCAAATGGCTCAACTGCCTCCTCATTGTGTAGATATGTTCTCCAGAGTCCTGCTAATCACCTAATTATTGTATTCAGGTGGTGCAGCAGAGGCACATCTACATGTTGCAGGACAGTGGCCCTCCAGGACTGGAGTTTGACACCTGTGGCTTAGATCAAGCCAATGGTCCAGCACACCCAAAAACTTAAAGAAAACGACCCTGCAGCTAAATAATGTTAACTCAAATGGCCTCCAGGTTTTCCTGACAGTTTCAATGTTCGGTTAAGATAATAAACAGTCATATATACCGTGATATCCAAACAAATAAACGTACGTTAAGCAAACTGTGCATATGAATCCATACTCTTGTGTGAACGGAAAAATAATGCCTCCATAAACAATAGCCAAAAACATGGAACTTATCTTGTTATATAAGCTCCAGACAAGACGCCAAACTGCTGCCTCCGCTCCTCAGGCAAACATGTGACAGTAGCGGAACAAGACGGCGGGCCGGGGGCGGGGCTAATGGCCGGAGGGCGGGGCTAATGACCGGAGGGCGGGGCTAATTACCAGGCCCAAATAATAAAGCTTGTGATAATTTAACTTTACAACATGGACATGAGCTAACAAGTTTCATCACCACAGAGAGCGACTCTGTCATTTAGTCCATCTGACATGAAGTTCAACAAACCAGGAGAAGAACAGAAACATCAGGCTACTGGTCACTAATGATGAAACACAAATTCAAAACATGTTAACGTAGTCCGTAGAAATGCTCTAGCTAGTTTCCCATTTGTTGCCAAGTGACTGATGATGATGTTGGTGACAAGCTTTACCCAGAATGCACCTGGAGACAATAAGGACGATTCATTTGTAGTTTTGTGTGTCATAAAGTTAAATATAAGAGTGAAAATAAAGCCAGTCATGTGGCACAACATTTTATTCAATATTTATAACTCAGACATTCCCTTTCACCTGGATGGGTGAAGGTGGTAATGATCTCCAGGAGTTTGGCTCACTGCTTTAATTAACCTTAAAACAGAACTGTAGAAGTCCTACTCAACTTGGAAAATACTCTATCGCTGTAGGAAAAGGCCCTTCACCAACCCATCCATTTTCTAACTCCCTTGTCCCTTAGTGGGGTCAGGAGGTGCTGCTGCCTCTCCAGCTGATGTTTCAGGCAAGAGGTGGGGTCACCTGGACAGGTCGCAGGACAACACAGAGACAGACAGGACACACACAGTCACACCTAGGGAGAATTTGGAGAGTCCAATTAACCTGACAGTCATGTTTTTGGGCTGTGGGAGGAAACCGGGGTACCCAGAGGGAACCTGCCATGAACAGGGAGAACCTGCAAACTCCAGCCAGAGGGACCCCAGGCTGGGAATTGAACCCAGAACCTTCTTGCTGCAAGACAATAGCTCTACCAACTGCACCACTGTGCAGCCCCTTCACCAACAAGAAGAGAATATTTTTCATCCTTCAATGGAGATTAGAATTAGTCACAGGTTAACACCAGATTTCAGGCCTGATCATTAACTATGATCGCTGAATCTGTTGCTGATTCTTGATTGTATCGTCAGCAGTAACAAAAATCCTTTCAGAAATTGAGCAGCAATGAACAAGTAGACACAAAAAGCCTCTATGGAGTTTGTCA
>NW_006800588.1:62405-74602 GCF_000485575.1 Poecilia formosa | reverse complement strand
CTCGTTGTAGACGATGAAAGGTAGAGCCAGCACGAACAGCAGGTCAGCGATGGCCACATTGAGCAGGTAGACGTCAGTCATGGATTTGGTTCTCTTGTAGAGGGCATAGGTGAGGATGACCAGGCTGTTCCCCACCAAGCCCAGGATGCAGATGATGGAGTGAATGTAAGGACCAACCACAGCGTTCACACTGTTAGAACAAGGTTCATATTCACCATCATCACTGTCGTTTTCATTGTTTTCTTTGGCTGGATTGGAGTTATTGGAGAGGTTCATCTTGTTTTTCTGCAATAAAAGTTAAAGAGAAACTTTATTAAAACATGTGACAAAAGCAGCAATTCAGAAAAATGTTTCATTGCTCATGATAAACCAGTAGGGGGCGGTAACGTTGATATTAAAGACAAGTTGAAATATTGTCGAGGAAAACATTGAGGGATTTGTTTTATTTTTTAAAGTTACGCAATTACAAAAACTTTGGTGATGAATTTATGCAGAAAGCTTTTGTCAGGAAAATTCTATAAAACAATGATAGTGAAACTGTGATAGGAGAATATTTTCAGCTAATTTACAGTATATGTTTCACTCACTCAGTTCCTGGAATAAATGGGTTTTTCAATAACATTATTATTGATTAGATAGTTCGTATGGTTTTCGTTCAAAAGAATCTCTTAAGACTTTGTTTTATGAGGAAGGAGGAATGCAACAATGAAACTAAAGTTAGTCAGTTAAAAATGATCCTTAAATAAATTCACATCTTTGTAAAACTTTTTACACAGTTTAGGAAAAAACTGATAAAGTATTTATTGCAATATTTTTATATCTTCTATCTCCAACGTCCTAAAGAGATGGTCCAGATTCTGTTATTTGTCTTTTCATAAGCATCTCTTCCAGACAACCTGCCTTGTTCACATCAGGAAGGAGGAATGCAGATCATAATATATGCAAATATGAAACATTTATCTGCTGAGAACTTTCCATGCAAATGACAGTAATACATCCTGTGGTGCTTTACTCAGGTTATACCAACAGGAAACACCTGAAGGAGGTCTGTGTAAACATGTTTGTCTGACTGCATATGAATCCAGTTTACAGAAACTTTCTGAGCCATCAGCATATTTTACACACATGAAGATCGTCTGTATTTCCACAGAAAATCATTTTATGAATCTTTACGTCTCTGCTAAAGATGACGTAGCTGATCCAGAACTTTACTTATTAAAACTAAACATGTATTGAACAGAAAGTTATGAAGTTATTTTCTGTCCTGGATTGACGCCAGAACAAGATTAGTGAATAAAACATTTGAAAAAATATCAGAAATTCTGCTTTGTTGACCATTTATTAGTTTTAGAAATGAACTTACATGATCTAGATATTTATCACTGCAACAACAACATGAACCGAAGCTGCCGGTTCCACAGAGGGTCTCTGCATTCATCCACAGTCATGAAAACCAAACAACTTTTCAGCTTCCAAAGGAGTAAAAGGAGCAAAATCTTTAAACAGTTGAGATTTTACCAAATTTCAGACTAAAAACTAAAAAGTTCTGCAACGTTTCTGCCAAGCAGTGGAATCAGGATTCTCACCTCCTGCAGCTGATTCAGTTTCCTGCTCAGTTTGCTGAATTAAAGCTCAGACAGAAGCAGCTGATTGTTTCCAGGTCAGAGCTGCTCTCTGTGATCCGGCTGAAAATCGCTGACGGAGAATCTAAGAAACAGCAAAACCTCTGACTGACATCAGGGACGGGTCGAACCCGTGGAGCTAAAACTCCCCAGTTGTTTTCACTTTACTTCATTTAACTTTCCCTGACTCTGTTACCCTCAGTCTCATCTTATCTTTGGACTATTTGCATGTTTGGGGAATGCACTGCATCCCTCCTTCCTGATGTGAACAAGGCAGGCCGTGTGTTAGAGATGCTTATAAACACAGAGAACGTGTTAGAGTGTCTTCATAATGTTTGGCTTCACATCAGATATTCGACTGGTTGTCCAAACTCTTTGAAACGTCTGTCCTTCATCCTGAAGTTTTCTAAAACATAACTGGTATTTGTGCTGACCCAGTTCTAAGAACCTGTTTGGATTTCCAGTGAAAACAGGAAAACATTTTTAAAGCATCAATTCATAAGAAACACCTCAAAACGCAGAAAACAAACAGACCCAGAGGCTCCAGAAAAACATCTGGCTTCACCTTTGGGCTTTAAGTTTGTGAAGAATTACACAAAATATTTCTAATTTTGGCGTTATTGTTTTGGCACGTTTCTTTTCTAAATGACATTTCAAAGTTTCAACCTTTTCTCGTTTCTTTGCATCGTTTTTCCTGCCTTTCGTCAGAGAACAGCTGAACCCTCCAGATGTTTCATGTCTTCAAGATTTCTGTTATAATCAACTGATCAGAAATAATCAGGATTAAATGATCAATAAAACTGACTGTCATCAACCAAACAAGGGAAACTGACTGCAAATTTCACTTCTCATGAAAATGGGATGGTAAAGAAATATATTTTTATTACATTTCAACAATGAGGAAGTTCAAATAACTGAACATGATAAAATGTTAAAACAACAAACAAGCAAGAAATATTACATTACATAGCAGTGGAAAAATAAACATGGAGGAGTTTCTCAAGCTCTTGTTGAGACTTTAATTCTGAAATGTTCTTCAGGTGATAGAAGGCCGACTTTGTAACCGTCTTTATGTGTCTCTGAAGGTTCATTTTCACCATTATTAACAGTTTACATGGAGTCTGGCTTACCAGCATTTTTGTTCTGCTTTTTGACAATTTCTTCTTTCACTTCTTACTGGTGGAGAAATTCCCCACAGAGATGACTTCCTACCACAGACAACCTTCACTTCCATGGGTCCAGTCAAAGTCCTGAGCAACTCAGTTACTGAGTTACATGAAGAAAACGAGTTAATTTAATTTGATAAAATACAAATGATGAGTCAACGGAAATAATAATAATAATAATAATAATAATAATAATAATAATAATAATAATAATAATAATCAGATGTAGTTTTACTGTTGGCCACTAGATGGTGATGTTGCACCAACAGAATAACAGGATGAATCACGTCTTCATCCTCAAAGTTTCTCCCATTCGCCTTTTTAACGAATCTAAAGTTTGAGAGAAAAATATCTGAATCTTGACTGAGATTCCAGTCTGGACTTTAACTAGGCCGTTCCAATACATAGACATGTTTTGATCCAAAGTGCAGATTATGGAGATAAATGTGAACAGAGCGAATGTTTGGAGCATTACCTCCACCTAGTGGACATGCAGAGGAAGGACAGGAGAGTCAGACAGGTCAGACCTGTTCCTAACGTCCCTCTGAGTGTTTTTGTTTTCTCAAGCAGCGAAGCATCGAGGATGTTGATGATCAGTTGGATCATGTTGACCCAGAGAGCAGCTCTGGCTGAACGACCGGCTCCTCCTGTCTGAGCTTTAATTCAACACACAGCAGGACCTGGATCAGCTTCAGGAGGTGAGAATCCTGGTTTTGCATGAGAGAAATGTTGCAGAAAATTAATTTGATGTTGGATTTATTAGATAAAATCTCGACCATTTCAAAGAGTCTGTTGCTTTTATAGAAAGAGAAAAGATGTTTGGTTTGAATAACTGGAGGAATGTGGAGCTTCTACTGGACCAGCAGCTTTTCTTCATGGTATTGTTGCACAGTACTATGATTAATATGTTATATTATATGTTATATATTATTATATGACTTATGTTATAATTAAGACCAATAAATATTAAGGTCTTAATTATAATTAGAAGCAGAATCTCTGACATTGTTTCAGATGTTTTACTCGCCCAGCATCTTCCTGTCTGTCTGTTTTTAAACTGTTTGAATCTCTACGGTTAGGGTTAGGGTAAGGATAGGGTTAGGGTTACGGAGGAAAAGTTGTAGAAAAAATCTGGACGATGCTTCAAAAACTTAAAGGACAGAAAATATAAAAACTTTTGTTTTTTTCTAAACTTCATGTTTATCTTATTTTCATTTAACAAACTCATAAACAACAGACATTATTAAACGTGAGCTACAGGAGAAAATCTTTTGTCTTTTAAAATTGAATTGAATTGGTCCAAAGTTATGAGAGACGATCATTTTTTATCTTTCTCCATTTTATTCCAGGTGGCAGAGAATTTAAAGGCCTTTTCATCAGTTCAGTTTTTGTGTTTAGATCAAAATAAAGATCAAAATGATGTCTGAGCTCAGATCATGAAGCCTGGAGTTTTTCCACAGAAGTGAGAGTAATTATGTTGCAAGAAGAATGAATAATGGCTCAGAGAGTTTGGCTGCAGTCATCAGGTGTCGTCTGACTCAGCGCCTGTGACTCTTTGTGTATATTATGGTCTGGATTCCTCGGCTCCCGCTGGAGCGAGGCTGTATGAGGATAAACAGAAACCTGCTTTTAGTTCAGACTCTTTAAAAATATCCATCCTTCATCCTGACGTTTTCTAAAACATCACTGGGTCCAGTTCTAAAATGGTGCGGTTCTGGCCGGTTCTGTTTGGATTTACAGGACAAACATTTTAAACACCAGGTGGAAAGAAAAATCATCTGAAGGATTTCTGATCCAAACGGGTTCAATCCTTCAGCTTTATGGTGTTAAAGAATTACAATAATCCAGCCTTACGGTAACAGACGCACTAAACAGTTTTATTGGGTACCAGAAGATTTCTGAACTTCACTAATTATGCAAATGAAAGAGTTTTAGAAAAGTTTAATATTTAACTGACATATCAAACTTTAAGTTTCTTATGTTGAGTCACATTTAATGACATCAGAGTAAATGACTGACTGGTTTGTCCTGCTGATGTTCAGACCGTAAAGTTAATGAACTCCTTTCAGACAATAAAATTTGATTGCAAACTATTTTTAATTTTTGCTTTCATGTTTATTGTAGGCGATTCAAAGTGCTTCACATGATAAAAACAAATAAAAACTTTATATTGCAGTAGCAACATAAACACCTGGATGAGTTTCTCCAGACCTTGTTGGTATTTTAGTCTTTTACTCCTGAAATGTTCTTCAGGTGGTAGAAGGCCGACTTTGTAACTGTCTTTATGCGTTTCTGAAGCTCAGATCAGTTTAAAGCTGTGTGTCGACTCTTGATCTGTAAGAACTGCTTCAGTTTGTTTCTGCAGGAGTTTAGTGCATCTGTTTGTTCTGCATCTGTTTAGTGCGTAGAGCTGTGTGTCATCTGCATAGTTCTGAAAATGAATCGGATTCCTGGTTACGACCTGAACCAGCGCAGCAAACAGATACTGAACAGGAGGAACCCAGGACTGAACCCTGAGGTTCTCCACATGTCACCTGCTCTGATGAGGAGCTTAAAGTCCCTGATCTTTAAACCAGTTAAACCAGTTAAACACTGAACTGTGACGGTCAACATGCTGTGATGAGGTCCAACAGAACCAGGCTGTGGTTCTTCCAGTCTGTATTTATTTAGAAACCACTGAACACATCTGGCCAAACTCTTTTTGCTTCCTGTCAGTTAAAATTGTCTGTCAAAATTATAACTTAGCATCTACAGTTTTAGATTTTTTGTAACTTTCCTCAAATAAAGTGAACGATCAGCAACCTGCTGTAAATCTGATCTGATCTCCTGGTTGAACTGTTTACAATAATTCACTGATAAACTTTTTGTCAGTGTTAAGTTTTTGTCCAGGTGATTGAAATCATTTTCATTCCTGTTTGATCAGATGTTCAGCTGTTGGATGTTCATTTCTAATATTTCTCAGAGATTTCAGGCACCATGAAAAGAAAAGTATCTTAATTGTTCTGTGTAATTTTGGCTGTTTTATTTTAAAACCTTCCCCACAGTTACAGGTTGGTCATGATGGAGAATAAAGATCAGAGGCAAAATGGAAACTTGTGAGTGGAATCTCGATTGTTTCCTGATTTGTGTTTTCTCTGTTCCAGTGAAGCATGGAGGACTCAGCCGTCATCCAGGGAGGTTTCAACGCCTCTGACCAGGAAGAACTGCATGAGCCCTGCAGGTTCAGCAGCAGCAACAGCATGAACTGGCTGCTCAGCTCCTACATCTACTCCATCATCTGCATCCTGGGCCTCGTGGGGAACCTTGTAATAATCATCACTCTTACATGTAAGACCAAACACAAGCTGAAGACATATAAGACCAAAAACAAGCTGAAGATACAGGAAGTCTTCCAGCTCAACCTGGCCATCACCAACCTGCTGTTCACCGTGGCGCTGGCCTTCCTGATCTACAACGAGCTGACGTCGTGGCCGATGGGCCAGGCGGCCTGCAAGCTGCTGCAGGGATCCTACAGCATCAACCTGTACAGCGGCATGCTGCTGATCGCTGGGATGAGCGTTTTGCACTTCGTCAGCCTCTGCAGTCCTCTGTACAGTCTGACAAACTTCATAGAGATGAAACACAGCTTCATCGTCTGTGTGTCCATCTGGGTGTTTGCCCTGCTGCTCTCTGTCCCCACCTTCTACTTCTACCAGCTGTATGTGCCAACAAGTGAAACCATCCACATGCTGGAGGGTGAAAATCACAGCAACTCCTCAGCGTCGCCGCAGTTCGTCTGTGAGTTTCAGTTTGAAGACCACGACTTGTCCCAGATCGTGAAAGTGGCGGTTCCGAGCGTCCAAATGGCTGTCGGCTTCTTCCTGCCTCTGCTCGTCATCATCGTCTGTTACACCTCCATCATCATCAAACTACTGACCAAAAAGTTCATCCCAACTAACAGAAAATCCGCAAAGAAAACTGGTCAGCCTTTCGACCAAAACAACACAAAATCCAGAAACAATCTAACGGGGGCAGTGCATACGGTGACGGGGATCATGCTGGTGTTTGTGGTCTGCCACCTGCCCCACAACCTGACCCTGCTGTACGACACCTCCACCATGTTCCAGCTGGTGGCGTGTGAAGAGGCTGACCGCTTGCACACCGCCCTGTCCGTCACTGAGTTCATCGCCTACCTGCAGTGCTGCCTGAACCCGGTGATGTACGGCTTCATAGGCAAAAACTTCAGGCAGAACTTCAGGAAAACCTTCTGCTCAACCAAAAAATTGGAAAATGGATTCTCTCTCTACCAGTCCTCTACAAAATCGATTAGATTGAGCAGTTTCAAGAAACCTCCTGAAGATGCTCAGGACTCAGATGCAGAACGTCCTCTCTGTACTAAATCAGAGAGTACTGATGAGATTTAGATGCTCTGTGACGTGGATCATGATGAAGGCAGACGTCACCTAGCGAGTGAAAACATTTAAACTTTTGTTGTGACTAAATGCCAGTATGGATGTTTTAGTGACGACCATTAAAAAAAAGTATCAAACATCCTAAAAATCAGATGAAAGTTGATGAAATCTCTGCTGTTTGAAGGTTTTACATGAAGCTGACCTGCCTCATGTTCAACAGAGGAGCAGCATTCAAGACCTGCTGTTCAGGATTTTCAACCTGCAGTTACAGAGAAACTCACGTTTCAAAGTCTCTCAGGTTGTTTCACTGTTACTATTTACAATGTTTTATACTTATTATTCGCATTTTAGCTTTAAATAATGAAACATTTGCCTTAATCTACAAGTTTTACTCAGGGAAAATCAGAGTTGGGTGTTCAGTTCGAAAAGTGATTCATTGCCTGCTGGATGTTTTCAGTCCCTGTTGTGACTGTTGGACAGTTAATGTCTGAATATCTATTGCATCGACTCTTTCACTCTGGAGAACGTCTCTGCAGACCACACACATGCTGGACACAGAGTGTTTGGATCGGCCTCAGTGATCAACACAATGACCACTGGAGGAGTCGAATCCTCTACTGGAACATTTGCACTAGTATAATCTACCAGAAACAATGTTTACCTTTTATCTCCTATGAAGTTTAATGTTTATATCCGACGTCTGTCTGTCTGTCTGTTCACATGGTTTGGTTAATAAAGCCGATTGTGAAGCAACCTGAGGTGAACTGAGACTCAGACGGTGAAGGGAGGAAACAACCTGCAGCTCTTTGAATTATTGACTCTCATTGATGTTTGTCTAATAATCCCTGCTGGGTTTGAGCTTAAAGCCTGGAGGCGTCTGGAAAACTCAGAGCAGATCAATTAATGATGAGGAACATCGTGGAGCAGCAGGAATGAAACGATTTTCACCAAATCCTGAAAACAAAAACAAAAATCAGTTTAATAAAATCCTTCTGGCTTTCAGATTATCGATAAGGCAGAGGAAGAGCTTTGGTTCAGATTTATGTTGGTTGTGTGGAGCAGCTGCGAGGCGTCAGCCTGTTCCCTGGTGTGAACAGATTGATGTGGTTTGCTCCCTGCCCTTCATGTTTCAGATGCTTTCTGGCTGACGGGAATTTGTTCTAATAACGAGGTAAATAGTTTATGAGAACAAACATTTCTTTCATTTTGTACTTTAGACATCAATCAGCTCGAGAAAAGCTTTTATCAGACTCAATATGGACATTTTAGGCACACAAACATCTTCAATCTGTGGAACTGAAACATTTTGTTTCTCAGGATTCTGAGTTTAAGTTAAAGATTCAGATTTTTTCATAATTCTCACATTTGATGTCAGAAGATTAAAGTCAAAATTCGGATTAAAAAGTCAAAAATTCAGAATTTCAAATAAAAAAAATCATTGATAAAAAAGTCAATATTCTGAAATTAAACTCAGAATAAAGGATATTCTCTGCAAACCTATTCTATTCTATTAAAATTATAAACATGAGGAAAAAATGCAGAATCGTTTTATTGATCATTTGTAAAGTTGTTGAGGTTTGAAGACAAAATGAATCCAGTTTCTAAAGTTCCCTGAACCCAAACAAAGATCCGATTCTTCCAGAGAAACGAGTGAAAACCGCAGAGCAGCGATGCTGACCTGATTTACGATTCTCCGTCACGTTTCGTCCTGGCAGGCCGCCTGCATGCCTGAGAGGCAGCTCACTCAGATACACCCGGTACCGACAAACCGGTCCGAACCGTCTGCAGAACACAGCCTCACTTATCTAGAATTAAGGCGTGTTGGAGAACAGGAACCACTGACATATTCAGGTAAACATGATCTGAGTGTTTATTTATTTGTGACAGCCGCTGGCGGAGATCCATAAACTGGAACGTTTCTTAAGACCAATTCTGGGGGGTCGACAAAGTTTCAGTGAAAAGTAACGTAAAATGTGGTTTAAAAAGTTTTTAAACCACATTCAAGCTGCAGGACCAAAAATGACTAGGTCTTAAGTCTCACCTTTTCAAACAGGCTTTTAGAACTGTTAGTTCTGTTTTAAATTGTTAGTTTTAATGTTTATTTTGGTACCACTTGGTGCAAGATGTATTACTGTACTGTACTCTACAATTTATTTTTTTATTTCTTATTCTTTTTATATAGTCTCTGTAGCACTTTGAGATTTCTTTGAAATATAAGGTGCGTTACAAATAAAATTTATTATTATTATTATTATTAGTAATGCACATCAAACGTGTTTTTCTCAGTAAGCAACATGTTGAGAATTAAAACTAAAACTCAAATGTTGCTTTGTTCAGTCTGACTGATCTAATCTCTGCTACACCTTTACAAAAATTTAAGGTTCTAAATAAAAAAGTTTTAATGAGATTAAAATTCCCCATAAACACTGATTTATTGAAATTGGCCTGGATGACTGCGAACAAATAAGTAGATAGAAATAAATATCTGGGAAGTATCATAACTTAAACATAACGCTTAAGACCAGGGTTTATTTTGAAAAATATTCAGATTTTATTTTGTGTTTTTAAACGCTCTACATTGAAGAAAATGAGAAATAAAGGCAGAACTTTCTGTTTCTCGGCTCCCACACAGAGCTGGTCCAGTCCTCAGCCCCTCCTCCTGTTTCAAACTCTTCTAATTAACTAAAAGAGTTAAATATGAATGAGATGTTTCCTACCTTTGACTAAAAAGCTTCATGAAAAAAAGCTTAAGCTTAAGCAACGTAGCAGTTTTGCTAATGAGGCAGATTATCATGATTCAGCCAAAGTAAGAAATTAACGAACTGCAGTCCGATCTTTACTGTTGATGTGTTTCTTCTTATTGAGCAGTGAAGGTAAATAAAATGTTTACATGTCTTTTGTTTTAAGTATTTACTTACTGGAGGGTTTATGTTAGTGCTGCAGCTAACAGCTAACAGCTAACAGCTAGCTCCTCTCCGTTCAGCGCTGCTGTTGCTCCTCCTTCACTTTGGACTGAACCATTGTTATAATAATGGTGGGGGGGACCTGAAAATTAATTCTTATTTTTTTCTGAGATAAATGGCAGATTTAGTTCGTTCTTTGTTTCTTTTGCTTTTTCATATTGACATTATTTAAATGCAAATGTTTCTTCAATTATTTTTTTGGGGGGGTCCGGACCCCCGAACCCCCTGGGATTTACGCCTATGGTGGCAGCAGTGAAGCTGAAAACCTTTTATACCTGGTTTTATTGAAAGCAGATTATTAAAGACAAAGAAACAATAAATGAAGCAGATCAATGAGGTTTAAAGTAACATGGCAATAAACAGCCTGACGGGGGAAAACTTTCTACTCTAAAGATTTACTGACAGTCTAAATGTCATCAGGCTTGTTGTTAACGGTGGAGTTTGTTTCCTATGAAACATAAAAACCTGCAGAAGCTTCATCAGCAGGAGGCTGGAGACAGGGAAACGTTTCATTACCACTAAATCTAAACCTTTTTACAATCATCCTCAGGAAAAACGTTTTTATTTTTTAAAAACACATTTTTACTCTAGACTTTGCTTTTAATTAACTAAAATTGAAAGAAAGATCAGCCCAAATCCTGTTCTCTTGATTTTTTTCTTTTCTTTTCCTGTCAGGAAGGATTTATTTGTCTCTTTTGGGGGAGACGTTGACCCTGTTGCCGTGGTAACTCAGATTTTCTCAGCCTGGTTCCTCCTGACATGGTTTAAATGTCTTCTGTCCTTCTGGGATCTTCTTTTGTTTGTTCCTTTAATTACCATCTGTGCTGTTAACACATGTTATCCTTTCTGCTTTATTGATCAGTTTAAATGGTTTTAAAGGTTTTAATTATCTTTATAACTGGAGTTTGTTAGTTTGACATGCAGCTTTAACGTCCAGCCGTGACTGGAGCTTCTCCAGTCCGTCGTTTGTCATTTTGGTTCCAAAGATCAGCAGTGATTAAAACATGAGGAGGGAAATGATCCAGACTGAGTGTTAATCATCTTCCAGCTTCCAGGTCTTCATTTGAATGTTTTTGTTTCTCTGAATTAATTTTCAATTAACGTCCATCTATGATGTTAATGAGCTGCAGCCTCAGAAATCTGCATGAAAAGGAAGTTAAATACATCCAGTAATGAGTTTCTGTCGTTTCAGGCAGTCAGAAGATGGATGGATGGAAAAACAGCACATTAAATATTATAATGATAAAATCTGTATTTTCTTTTTTTCTCAGTCTCAGAAAATGTTTGAATTAAATTCAACAAAAAACATTGAGCAAAAAAGCATACAGCGCAATGTAAGTTCTGCAGTGCTTCACTATCAGAGACGGTGGGGACTACGTCCAACTTTTATCGACACCTTGAAAGAAAGCACAAAGAAAAGTAAGCTGTGTGTAAAAGTGATATTAGGAAAGCTAGCAAGTTAACGTAAGCAATTTCCTCGGTATCAAAATTATTCTACCCGGCCATCACACAGTTCTTATTTCAATATTAGCTACACATATTAAGTTAGCTAAAGTTATACATGTATGCTTTATCTTTTAGGGTGAATGTTCTCCTTTCTTATCCGCTATTTGCCACCTAGCTTGATGCACAAGTTGTCACCTAGTAGTGTTTGTGAAAACATGTCGGACATTACTGATTTAATTTAAAGAAGTGTTGATTCGTGTTGTGCATGGACAACGCTGTTTCAATTACAGCTTTCCTGAACATGTCTCCGTATTTCTGTCGGCTTCATGAGTGGATTGCAGCACATAGGTGGAAGCAGAGCAAAAATAAAAGTCTGAATAGATAATCGTAATATATTTGGGTTCTTGTTCAATACTTCTCATGAAGGAGGAGACTGATGTGGAAGTCTCTACCTATGTTTATTAATAACCATAATAAGGTGACGCACGTAACCATGACAGAACGTAATGGTTCGTCATGGTTACGTTCTGTAACGTAACCATGACGGAACGTAATGGTTCGTCATGGTTACGTTCTGTAACGTAACCATGACGGAACGTAATGGTTCGT
>NW_006800588.1:49353-61692 GCF_000485575.1 Poecilia formosa | reverse complement strand
GTAACCATGACAGAACGTAATGGTTACGTTCTGTAACGGAACCATGACAGAACGTAATGGTTCGTAACCATGACGGAACGTAATGGTTCGTAATGGTTACGTTCTGTAACGTAACCATGACAGAACGTAATGGTTCTGTCAGCAGGTGCTGGCTTGTGCTGGTGGGTAGCCCCAATGTCTCCAAAGCCATCATATATAATTTATTAATGTGCCAAACCTGATATGCTTAACCTTAAATAAGTTGTATTTTCTTGCATTGGTCCTACAATTAACATTATTAAGGGAAGTAAGCAAATGCAGTTAACCTTGAGATACTGAGTCGACTGGACATATAATAACAACCTGTTCCTAAGTTTGATTTTTTCTTTCTCATGAAAAACAATTATGAGACAGTGAATGAATTCATTCACTGTCTCATAATTATGAACTAAGGTCAATTACATTGACCTTAGGAGCTGGATATGGCTCCTGACATTGAAGATAAGACGTGGAGGTGATGCTCCGTTGTTTGGCTGTGGGAACTAGTCTATAGATATAAGCAGAGAGTGAAGAGACTAATATGCCTCACCTTATGAAAAATTACTAAATTAGTTGCTTTGTATGGATATAGGCAAATTACTTTTAGAGACCACATTGTTATGTTGCCATTTACAATTTCAGGTCAATAAGTAACTTTTTACCAGTTCACTCTCTATGGTTCATACCATATCAGTCATTTAACTTACTTGTTTATCCATTTCAAAAATGTGATGGCCAAAATACCATTGATTTGCATTTTGTTTATCTACATGCGTTTCTATGCAGTAACATTACATTACACATATTTGACATGTATTTGTAAAGTTCCTACTTATTTTTAAGGTTGTTTTCTTATGTAATTGATGTTCATATGATCAGATAAACTGATTTCTATGTCCTATTTATTAGGTTCCTGGAATACAAGGCAGGGCAACAGAGTGATGTCACACAGCCAACAATATCGTTATTTACACAGAAAGTGCAGCTCTACAGCCCACAATCGCCAAGGCAGCAAGCCATCAGTGAAGCCATTGTTCAAGATTTGATCACTGGATGTTGTCTGCCCCTCTCACTCGTGGAAAATGGACACTTTAAACACTTTCTTGAAGTCCTGGACAGTAAATACACACCAATCTCTAGAAAAACAGTTTCTGAGAGACGAATTCCAGAATTGGTCAGAAAAGTCAAGGAAACTGTCTTGGAGAAACTGAAGACCCAGTCGTCTGTGTCATTAACAACTGACCTTTGGTCTGATCGCAGGCTACGCTCCTTTCTTGGGGTGACTGCCCATGTGTGCTACAAATCTAAAGATTGCTATGCACTTGAATCCTACCTGCTGGACTGTAGGCGTTTTACAGGGAGGCATAGTGGAGAGCACATTGCGTCTGCCTTTGAGGAGATCACTGAGGAATATGGTATTCGTGACAAAATTAGCTATATCATAACAGACAATGCACCCAATATGAAATGTGCTTTCAAAGTACACATGCCCCAGCAGCAATCTGATGACAGTGAGAGTGAAGAGGATAATTTAGATGACGAGCACTTGTGGGAGGACATTAATTCAGAGGAAGACATTGACTTACCATGGTCATCTGGTGAACGTCTTTCCTGCTTTGCACACTCTCTCCAGTTAGTTGTGCATGATGGTATGAAGGAGGAGGTCAAGACCATTTCTCGCACCATAGCAAAAACGTCAAAGTTTGTAAGCCTTTCACATAGCAGCTTGCAATTTAAAGATAAGTTTGAGGCTGCATTTGGCACCAATAAAAGTGTTCCAGCTGCAAATACAACTCGTTGGAACAGTACATTTAAACAAGTACAGGCCCTTACAACTCTAGAACACAAATCACTCAGTGAGATGTGCAACGAAGACTATGAGGATGTCGTGTTCAGTGCGCGGGAGTGGAACCAGCTAAAGGAGCTATGTATAGTTATTTCTCCATTTGCTGAAGCAACAGAGCTGACCCAAGGGGAAAGATCAGTGACTATTAGTATGGTGGTTCCAACTGTGCTGGACTTTAACACACACCTGCTCAAGATGGAGGAGACCCGAATGCAGTGCCGGCCGTTGGTCAGGGCCCTCCAGCAGTCTCTGGTGAAAAGATTTTCTGGAATCTTTAAAAAAACAAACATGGCCAAAGACAGTGGAAGAGAGGAACCTTTTAACCATGATGTGTACTTCTTTGCTGCCATGCTGGATCCACAGTTTGGCTTTGGCTTAAGGTGCGTGGATTTAGACGTTACCAACGGAGGAAATGCAGCATCGGTGAAAAAGTTCAGAGATGAACTTAAGAAGACACTGACAGGTTGGTATGCATTTTTCTTTGCTGAAAAAAGTCTTATTTGCAAAATTATAAATCTTAAAATGTCTCAAATTCGTAGCACATAAAGCCTTAAATCATAAAGTGGAATTTATAGTCTTCTTTTCATCTGTTTATTTTTGTCATAAACATTATTTTGTACACTCAAAGTTCTTGAAAACTAACAGTCATTGTATTTGTGTTTTTCAGACACATTGATCTTTGGGGTGGAGAACATGGAGAGTACAGATGACAAGTGCTCAGAAGCCATGAATGTGGATCCAACCAGTGATTCGCCACCAGCCAAATGCCCTCGACTTCTGTCACGCTACAAGTCACATAAGAAGCACAGCTCCTCTGTCCAGAATTCAAGTATTGCAACACAATTAAACAAATACTTTAATGATATAAGAGACTGTGACAGTGACAATGCTCTTGCCTTCTGGGGAGAAAATCAGTCCAAATATCCTCAACTGCACAATTTGGCTTTGAAAGTGCTATCCGTCCCTGCCTCCTCTGCACCAGTGCAAAGAGTTTTTAGTCGAGGAGGCATTGTAATGAGACCCCATTGTGCACGTTTAGGCGCAAAAATGCTGCAGTCTCTAGTCTTTCTGAAGTGCAATGAAACCTTACTTTAAACTAATTTTATGTATCACCTACTTTATTTCAACCACTGTTCAACTACATGGTTATCCTTGTTCTCGAGTTTTGCCATTGACGTTTTCTAAAGCTTTGGCGTATTATGAAACTGCTTCCAGTTGTATAATTTTATTTTTGAAACGCATGCAGTTGGGCCTCTAAATGTCAGATTTCTTTATTATGTATGTTATGTTTAAGTTGCTACATCCATTCAACAGCAGAGTTAAAGATGCAGTATGTAACTTTGATAAAACAAACAAATATCTTTGTAAAAGTTATATAGTTTTTTTTATATATTTATGTCACTGTTGTGTCAGTATGTTATGAGACCAACAAGCTGTGAAAATATTGAGCTCCTCTGCCTTTTCTCCATGTTCCCAGTGCTAACTGGAGAAACACACTGCTTGGTCAAAAACAAACCATCTGATCCACCAAAAGGGTCTTAGAACTGATAAAAGTCAGTCAGGTTTTTGTGCACGTATTTCAGTGGGGTTTGTATTTCTGCAGATGGCAGTAGTCGCTCAGGGAGGAAGTGAAGGAGATCAATCTTTTTTTCAACAAATTATCTGTCTCATAACATATTGTCACAACTTGGTGATAGATATAGATTTATTTAAGAAAAGTTATATAATGTAGCTATAATCTGTATATGAGAGAGAAATGAGAGAAATTATTGGCATTTTTTCAGTTTTACACATTTGCACATGGTTTTGAAATAGCACATTTAAAAACAACATAAATGTATGTACTGTTCATGAAAGGCAGAGAAAATACTATTTTGATCGACTTTGATTGTTTGAAATTCTGTGATTACAACATAGAAGTACTAAATAAAGATGTTTATGTTTATTCCAGTTCTCTGTGTAAAATATCTAGGTGTTTTTACGTGAATGTGGGTCTTTTAGATCAATTTTAGTGATTCTGATCATGTTTCACATTTTATTGTCACATACTGGCGCTGGTCTTGGTCTTGACTCGGTCTCGACTTCCCTCGGTCTTGGTCTTGACTCGGTCTCGACTTCCCTCGGTCTTGGTCTTGTCTTGGTCTCGATACACTCTGATCTTGGTCTTGTCTTGGTCTCGGACCCTAAAAGTCTTGGTCTTGACTCGGTCTCGACTTCCCTCGGTCTTGGTCTTGACTTGGTCTCGGACCCTAAAAGTCTTGGTCTTGTCTCGGTCTCAATACACTCTGGTCTTGGTCTTGACTTGGTCTCGGACCCTAAAAGTCTTGGTCTTGTCTCGGTCTCGATACACTCTGGTCTTGGTCTTGTCTTGGTCTCGGGTTAGGTGGTCTTGAACACAACACTGATACATATATAGAAAAATGTGTCAAAATTCAAAAATGTTAAAATAAATTTTGATGAACCTGTTAGGGTAAGCTGAGCTGCTGCTGAGTGCATCCTTAAATTCATTATAGGGGCATTGTGGATGTGTTAAAGTAGTGCAATAAAGAAGTAACTGTTGCTCCTCCATAACATGGATTAAGTTTCTGCAATAAAATAGTAACAGTTCCATTAGTACAAAACACTGACAGCTCCCTGAGTCCTCCTGGACTGTCCAGGAGGACTCAGGGAGCTGTCAGTGTTTTGGTGCTTCTTTCCCAGCTAGATGAGCTCCATCCATGGTCCCCCAGAACAGTCCTGGATGCATTAAGGTTGTACAATATAGGAGGAACTGTTTCTCCTTTATTGTACAACCTTAATACATCCAGCACTGTTCTGGGGGGACCATGGGCCTCATCTAGCTGGGAAGGAAGCACCACAACACCGAGAGCTCATGAGACCTCCTTTGATTTTTCCTAAACCTAACCACCTCTTTCCTCTTAACCTTAACCTTTGACCTTTCTTGAACCTAACCACCTCTTAACCTTAACCTTTGACCTTTCTTGAACCTAACCACCTCTTTCCTCTATTAACCTTTTTCCTCTCTTTTCTTTCTACTTAAATTGAAATCCCTCCTAATACCTATATTCATTTCTACATTTCTTTTATAAGGAAATATATATTACAAATTCATCTTATGTTATTTAATTAAGTTAAAAATATTTCTAAAATTAAAACCTATTAAAGTAAGAACAATTAATACTTACAGAGAACTGGGATTACAAACTGACAGAAACACGAAGTACAACGTGGAGGGTGGAGTCTAGAAGGGGTGGAGTCTAGAAGGGGTGGAGTCTAGAAGGGGTGGAGTCTAGAAGGGGTGGAGTCTAGAAGGGGTGGAGTCTATAAATACTACTGAGCACCTCCTCTCCCTCTCCCTCATTTTGATGAAGCATTCTGAAGCCTGAACAGTGGACAGTTAAAATTTAACTTTAACTTGAATTATTGTGCCTACGCCTGAGGAAGACTTAAATAAGTCGAAACGTCGCGATTTATAGGCACTTCATTCTTTATTGGATATATATAAAAAAAAATTTTTCTCCCTTTCACTCTTACTTATAAATCTATCCTCTTTCTTCTTTCCTTTCTCCTTTTTTCCTTTCAATTCTTACAATAAAAATCAAAAAATACAAAAAAAGATAAAAAAAAATAATAAAAAAACATAAAAGAATACATAAACTAACTTATCATTCATACAGCTAACTATACAAACATTTATTGACTAAGTAATAAAGCTGACTGGACAGAACAAAAACGAGATGTGGCAACAAGAGGAATGGCAAACACAAGGACGCAGGGGAAGACAGAGAATACGTCACCAAGCACAAAACACATGGGGGGTGGAACGAGAGGCAGGATGGACCGGGCAGCTCCTGTCTTTAGGCAGGCTCAACCCTCTTTTCCTACCCTAACCCCTAAATCAGTAGCAGAAATAATCAAATAAGTAAAATCAATAACCTAATCTATCTTTCCCTAATGCTGACACTGTGAACTAACAAAGGGAAACTTTGAGAGAGACGGACGGAGGTTGGCATCTTGAACCCCAGAACTGGCCTGATGATGGAAAAGCAGCAGCAGGAGGCTCCCAGTACAGGAAGAGTACTGACTTAGAGCGGCAGGTCTCGGGCCTCAGGGTGACTTCCTCATGCGCGTAGCGGTCCTCAGCTTCTTGTCTTGCAGCTCTGTAGCTCCTTTCTCCTCGCCTCACGATCTTTCTGGTCCTTGGAGATGTAGACGAGCTGGAACACACCAGTTCTTCCTCTTTGTCTTTATGAGTTTTTTGTTCAAGTAGGAACTGCTGCTCATTTCTCTGCCTGTCCTCTTGTGTCTGAGCTGGACGCACAGNCTGCTCATTTCTCTGCCTGTCCTCTTGTGTCTGAGCTGGACGCACAGATCAGATCACCGTTTACCTCTCAGATCTTATGCGACAGGTCCGTCCCTCACGCTGGGCCCTGACCGTGTCCAAGGTTTCCTCTGGACCCACCTCACCGAGATTTTCCTGTCTGGACCGGCAGCTGTTAGATGATTTCAGGAATAAAGTGATTTTAGTTTGTCTGGTTTTGTTTCAGACACTGAGAACTAAACCAGACGAGAGCAGCAGGTGAATTAAATTAATTATTTTCCATATATTTATTATAACTAATATAGAGGAACTGAGGCAGGATGCCTTTGGGATTAAAAGCTAAGAATCAAAACTCAAAGTAAATAATTTAATTAAGGACAGATTTATATTACTATATGTGACGTGGAGGCAAAGCCAGCATCTGCCTTGGTGCTGTTGCCATGGAAACCTCCATCTTTTCCCTGAACTGTCTGTTTTCACATCTTTTATCTGATGACTCTCCAGAAATCATCTGATTAAATAATGAGTCTATTCTGATGAAACTCTTCATCATATTAAAACTTTGAAAATTTTAAGTGTTGAACATATTTTAGTTAAAATATTGGTCTGATATAATAGTATAATTTTAAATGTCATGTTTTCTATCACTATAAATGAAAAATCATCATAATTAATCTGTATGATTGTTTCATTTGGTGATAAAGTTTCTGAAATAAACAGATTTTGCAACAATGTCCTGATTTTTGAATGAGTCGTTAGAATAATGAATCGTTTAGAAAACTACCGATTAACTTGCCATGTTTGGTTAGCGGCCAGTTATTGATGAACATTAAATACCTGATTGGTAAAAACCAATCAGTTATGCATCTGGAAACCATTAGATCTTGATCACAAGTAGCTAGAAAGCTAATAATTAGCTAACGATTGGGCCATGCGGTGCTGCCCCCAGGTGGCGACTTGTGGTAATGAATATGGTTTTTCTAACAGGAATCAAGAAGTTAGAAACAACAAACATTGAAACAAATTCTCAGAACAAAATCCTACTTTTATTCTCCTGGATGCAAACGGTCGACTCATCTTTAACTTTTCTAATGTTTCAAACACATCATTAAAAATTATTAAAAAACTGTACAGTACAAAAACAAAGAAAGAAAAACATTAAAAAGGTTTAAAAACAGGCAGAGAAAAGTCTTAAAAACACAAGATTATAAAAGAGGAGAAAGAAATTCATGCAGCAACGTTAAAAACAGCCTGAGGAAGTTTGAATGCATAAAGATAAAAATATGAAAAATGAGAATAAAATGTTTTCAATGTTTTGAAAACTTTGTGAACCAAACTTCACAAAGTTAAACCGAAAAGATGAAAGTCTGAACATTTCCACTCGGTGAAAACTAAACGCTGCGAAGCAACGAGGAGAGAGGAGAGGAGGAGAGCAGTACGTCGTCCATCTGACCACAGCAACAACAGACAATATTTACAGCAACCTGCAACCAAACGGATCAATTCTGATTCAGAGAAGCAACTGAAGCTGCAGACCTGTAGGGGGCGCTGTCAGAGAATTAACAGAAAATGTATTTAATCCGTCAGGGAAGAAATGAGAGAATTCATCTTCAAAGATCAAATTCAATCAAATGTGGCATCAAAGCCACAGAAAACCTCCAGATTCAAAGAGGTCAGATCAAAGTCTGGCAGGAAACTGAAATCTGAGCTACATATTTATTTTGCTAACTAAATATTTAGCTGTAGGTTAAATACTTACTTTGAAAAATATTTAGTTTGAAAATTAAATGTAGGAACTAAATATTTAATATGCACAGTAGCTTGCCAATTAACGGAAGCAGAATACCAAAATAAAAGCTTTTTTATAAATAAAAGGTTTTGTCGACAAAAACATTTAGTTAGCAAAATAAATATTTAATTTATTACTTTCTTTCCTCTTTTTATATTTTATTGTTCGTTCAAAATAAATATACATATTTGGCTCGCACTGAGACTTTCTAACTAAATATTTAGTTTGGAAATCTGACATCAATAAATATGAGAACAATTTAGAGACAATATGACTGAAAATGTGTTGCAGTGTAACTGTCCAGACAGCAGAACCGGACCCGGCCAGCGCCGCGGGTTTACATCAGAAAGGTTTCCAGGTTGGACTCTCTGCAGCTCTGAGCCGCTCGGCTCTCTGGATCCTGACAGAACCAGAACCTATCATTTCTGTAAAACGTTTCAGTAAAACAACCAACAGAAACACAACCTGAGGTTGGATCTTATATTTATTCCTTCTTCTACCTAAACTCTGTATCTTAGAAATTTACTGATATTTTCTAAATTATGTTGCATAACGAAGATTTCAGCACCATTAAACCAAAATAAATACAAAATATGATAAAGAATAAATTAATTAAATAAGGAAGTTTAAATTAATAATGCAGCAGAAAGGCACTTCCAAAGCTCCCATCTTTTTGTGTTTCGCTCCGTTTCCATGGCGCCTACACTCTGTGGCAGCCATCCTGCGCCGCCGCGGCGCTCGTTGCCGTGGTGACGCTGATGTCAAAGCAGGTCTCCATCATGACGCGGGCCTTGCAGAGGCTGACGCAGGACTCCAGCTCCGCCGTGGCCCGAGCCAGAGCCTCCAGGTACTCCTGGGACTCCCGGTCCAGGTTCTGGTCGACGTCGACTGCAGAGGAGAAACGGCAGCGTTACGAAAACCGAAGAAAACCGGCGGTTAAAACCCTGAGAGGAGGCGCAGCGTGCCGACACGCGGAGCTGGAACATGTCTGCTGCTCCGGGTTGTTGTGTCATGTAAATATGGAACCTTTGTGGAGTTTTGTGACCGATCGGAGCAGAACCGAACCTTTAAAGGCTGAAGTTATAAACGTCTCAACGCCACAGAAAACCTCCAGATTTAAAGAGATCAGAGGCATAAAAAGGTTCATCTTCAGGTTTCCTGACTGAAGAGAAACAAAACTAAACTCTTTCTGAAACCATCTGAAGGTTAATTATCCACCAGACTCCCTGCAAAACGATTCCAGCTGCTCGTTTCACCGTTTAGACACCAAACATACATCAATAAGTTAATGTGCATCAACAGCTGCAGTGGAAACCAGTGGGATTAGCACAGAGGCTAACATCCACAGTCTGCCTCATCAGGTCAGTAAATAATCAATAAATTCATAAATTCAGATCCTCCGTTCAGTAATAACTAAAATATGTTTAAACAAAATGAACTCATGAATTTATCCAGTAAAATCAGAATTAAACTTTTAAATGTTAACTGGCTGCTGCTCCAGATCTGTGAAAACAGTTTGAATCAGTTATTGATTATTGATTGGAAGGTTTCTGTGAACTGAGGAGTTTCTGAAAGAAAATCGACTAGCAGATAAACGGTAAAACATTCAGAATCTATAAAACTCCAGGCTCCGGTCGGCACATCCATGGTTTTTATTTAAAACTAAAACAACTTAAATGAATAATTATTTTATATAAACCATAAAGAACCAAAGTTTCTCACAGTCTGAGCGCCACCTGCTGGGCGGCAGCATCAGGTGCAGCTTCGCCTGCAGCTCCGCCTGCAGCTCCGCATGGCGGCGGCTCAGCTGCTGCAGCCGCTGCTGCCGCTGGAGCAGAACCTGAGGAGGAGACAGAACCTGGTCAGAACCAGAACCAGAACCAGAACCCGGTTAGAACCAGAACCAGAACCAGAACCCGGTCAGAACCAGAACCAGAACCAGAACCCGGTCAGAACCAGAACCAGAACCCGGTTAGAACCAGAACCTGGTTAGAACCAGAACCAGAACCCGGTCAGAACTAGAACCAGAACCCGGTCAGAACCAGAACCCAGTTAGAACCAGAACCCGGTCAGAACCAGAACCCAGCAGGAACCAGAACCCGGTCAGAACCAGAACCTGGTTAGAATCAGAACCAGAACCTGGTCAGAACCAGAACCCGGTCAGAACCAGAACCAGAACCCGGCAGGAACCAGAACCCGGTCAGAACCAGAACCTGGTTAGAACCAGAACCAGAACTTGGTCAGAACCAGAACCTGGTCAGAACCAGAACCAGAACTTGGTCAGAACCAGAACCTGGTCAGAACCAGAACCCGGTCAGAACCAGAACCAGAACCCAGCAGGAACCAGAACCCGGTCAGAACCAGAACCTGGTTAGAACCAGAACCAGAACTTGGTCAGAACCAGAACCTGGTCAGAACCAGAACCCAGTCAGAACCAGAACCCGGTCAGAACCAGAACCCAGTCAGAACCAGAACCAAAACCCGGCAGGAACCAGAACCCGGTCAGAACCCAGGTCAGGAAGAGTCATTAATGAAGCTCCAGGTTTTTCTTCAGACGAGGAGGAAACTGTTTCCATGACGACATGATTTCAGGAAAACCTGCTGACTCTTAAAAACGTTAATCTTTAATTTCCTGAAAATCCACTGAAAACACTGTAAAAAATAACCATTTAAATTATTGTCAACATGAAAAGTTTGACTTAAAAATCTGAAAAACTGAATCTGAAGTCTAAAAGTTTGACATAAAATCTGTAAGTTCTGTTCATACAGGATCTAATAATGTAGAAATATAAAACCAGAAGTTCAGGAATAAGAAACAAAGGTTTAGAGAAATTCAATTATGAAGAAAAAATGTAATTAAAATGTTTGTTTATTCCACATCATTTCAGATCCTCAGATCATTTTTACCTTCATGTGTTTTAGAAATGAATGATTGATTGATTGATTGATTGATTGATTGATTGATTGATTGATTGATTGATTGATTGATTGGTTGGATGATTATTACTATGACAGGAAACCATTTCTGTAAACACGAAGACGTTTCATAAAAGACATGCAGGAGGAAACAGATGAACTTTAATATTTGACCTCTGACCTCACCTTCTCCACGTCCTGCAGCGGCGGCTGAGGAAACGGAGAGGAGACATTCAGAGCCATCATCATCATCATCATCATCATCGTCGTCTGAAATAAACCAGAGCCTGACCTCTGACCCCGCCTCCTTCCTCTGCAGCCGCTCCACGTCGTCGATCTCGTACACCTTGATCTCAAACGGCTCCTTCAGGGCGCCGCCCAGCGCCGGCAGCTCCACCCACTGACCTCCGACCTTCCTGCCCAGGGCCGAGGCGTCCGGCAGCGGGGCGGGGATCAGCCGCCGCCGCAGGAAGCCGCCTGCAGGACGGACAGGTGGGGGGCGGAGTCAGAGCCGAGACACACCAACACAAACCCACCCAACAGGAAGTGACTCATTATGACATAATTTCTGATCATTTCTGATCATTTTGGTTCATAATTCGTTTAGTTTACAAATATTTCAGTATTTTATTAGCCTGATTAAAAATAAAAATTAACACTGGAACGTTTTGCTACAGTTTAATTATGAGAAAATTTACACGACATATGAATTTATGCTTATTAATCAATAACCATAAGATAAATTAAATCTGATGATTAAAATGTTTTGAACAGTAATTTTGTTCACAGATAATTTAATGTTCTTCATTTATGGTTCCAGTTATGTTTTTATTTCTTTTATTTATTGTTTTGTTTGTTTTGAATATTTATAAAATCTTCCAGTTGCAGTAATAACTGTCTTTTATTAGGAATGAATTGATCTTTGAGAACAAACTGATTCCTACATCATTATGTTACTTGAAATGGACTCAAAGCAACAATATTATTGTTTATCACAATAATTAGTGGCAGGAGTTAAAGAAACTTTTCATTAATATTTCTGTACTGAATATGTTTATTGATCTGTGAAATATTTTCATCTTGAATGTAACTTTATAAACTAAGCAGAAAATCATCAGAAATAACAGAAATAATGACTAGAAACCTTAAATCTGTGAGGAATTAATCTATTTAGTGTTTCACTAAGTGATGAGTTACTGAAATAAATAAACTTTAATAATATTCTCATTTATTCAGTGGGTTTATGTTCCAACATATTTATTTTCTTTAATAGTTTTAACCTTTAAACGTTGAGTTTCACCAACAGATTATAAAATGTTTTGAAAAGTGAGCTGATCTCAGACTGATCCTCTGAAACATCAGCTGGTTTAAACGAGGCGCCTTCATCATCATCATCACCATCATCATCACCATCATCACCATCATCATCATCACCATCATCATCACCAT
>NW_006800588.1:35568-48952 GCF_000485575.1 Poecilia formosa | reverse complement strand
TGTGTGCGTGTGTGTGTGTGTGTGTGTGTGTGCGTGCGTGTGTGTGTGTGTGTGTATGGATGAAGTGTGAGGTGATAATTGGAGCTGGACGTGTTCGCTGGGAATCCCTCATGAAACTTTCATGAAGGATTCTCGCTGCAGCGTTCTTCATGAATCTCAATCACCGCAGGAAGCTAGAAAAGGATCTGCGGCTCAGAGGAATCGACGCGCTCAGACATCAGACAGGCAGCAGCACAACGTTAAGCCGACCGCCTCATCATGATCCGACACCCGGAGGAATCCATAAAAATGTTAATGTGTCCATCTTTCCCCAGATGAGTTTATGGCTCTGTTAGTTTCTGACCCTGACTGGCCATCAGAAGCCATTTTAATAATAATCGGCTCTTATAGAAACGTGGAACAGCTCCAGAGTTCACTTTGACATTTTTCCTTTATAGAAGAAAAAATTCAACTTTAGATTTAGGAAACGTCACTGAAGACATTTCAAAGTCATTATCTACTGAGTTTTTGCAGTTTTCCAGATTTAAAAGACCTTAAAAGTCTTTCAGAAAAATAAATCACTCATATTTTTATTCCATTTTTCACTCTTAAGATCCAGTTATAGTTAAAATTATGAGGATCGGAAAGTGTGAACATGTAAAGGATGAAGGAGGAAACATTTACTTTCATTGTAATAAATGAAACTGGTAGAAAAGACAAAATTACTAAAACACAATGGACATTTTTCCACCCACTGCTCCAGTAGATCATTTTTCTTGCTGGCTCATAATAGATTTTCCTGTAAATGGCTCCACCTGGTGGTTAGCAGATGTACTGCAAAGCCAGGAGTGAACGCACTGAGGCGGCGGTGAGTCGATCAGCCGTTGGACTGACCACTATAATTTAATTTCTGCTCACCGTTTCCTCTCTTCTTGGGCGACTTGGACACCCTGCCTCGGTTGGACGCTCCGCTCTCGCTCATGGAGTCGTGGGCTGACGAAGTGCTGCCGGTCGTCTCACTGTCTCGGATCATGCTCTCGTAGCCGCTGCTGCCCCCGCTGTGGTAAAACAAGGCGGTGCGGCCCATGGCGGGGGGAAGCTCCCCGCTGAGGATGCTGCTGTTGTCGCTGCCGTGTCCGCTGCTGTAGCGCTGCGCCCGGCGGGGGGCTGTGATCTTGCTGTAGGGTGAGGGCAGCAGCGGCCCGACGCCACTCGTCCCGCTGTCGGTACTTTCGCTTTCTCCAGCCCCTCTGCTGAGCTGCTTCTGACCAGCGGCGAGCTCGCTGACCCGGCTGTTAGCTGCCCTGCTGATGACCTGCTTGGTGCCCATGATGGTGCCTCTTCCCGTCTTAACTCCGGTTCCGGCTCTGGCAGGAGGCTTGCCGGTTGGGGGTAGGCTGGCATTGGGCCCAGGAGGGGAACTCAGGCTTTTAGAGCTGCTGGTTGACGATGGTCGAACCTTCAGTCCAGCAGAACCAGCAACACGGGAGTTACCGTTGCTTCGGACCTGCGATAGTTTGCTGGCTGTTGAAAGGAAAGTAGAAGAGGCTTGGGAGGAGCAGGGGATGTTTAACGGCGGAAGGCCAAGTCTTGGTGCAGATCTGCTGGATTTGCAGCTACTCCCTGCAGCAGCACCATTAGCATCCCTGAACGCCTCCGGTTTCAGCAGAGTTGAGGTTGGACTGTCTCCCCTCTCCAGAGATCTCAAGCTGCCATAGAACCTGTGAGAATCTGCTTTGGCCCCTCGTGTCTTCAGACTGGAAGACGTTCTGGCAGAACCATGGTCCATTTTCAAACTAGACGTCTTGTGACTGAATGAATCCGCTCGGTGCCTGAAGGTGAACTCCTCCTCTGAGGTTAAGCTTTTAGGGAAAGCAAACCTTCCACTGTCACTGCTAGGTTTTAAGGCACTTGGAAACTTTGTCTTCTGTTCTTGGCTGGACTGTCTGATAAGTGGCGTAGGAGGGGAGATGTTTCCAGAGCCAGACTTGGAGATCATGCTACTTTTCTGCCCATTTGACTTCTTCCCTAGTGATGAAAACCTTAATGTCCCCGTCACACCGGCAGCTTCTTGACCCCATTTCGTTTCAGGGTTCTGTGAAGTGGAAACAGTTCCCAGAGTTGTTGCACCTCGTGTGAGCCGTGGCAGCTTGATGAGAGTATCTCCTCTTCTGCTGATGGGCTTCTCGCAGCCATCAACAACTCTCTGAGCTGTGGAAGACATTTGTGTCTTCGGAGATCGAGGAACACTGTTGCTGTTTCCTCCAGACCTCTTGGGGGAGATGCTGGCTGTGCCACTTCTCATTGGCTTGCCTGCAGAGAGAAACTCAACCTCTCTTGGATCAACGAAGGTGCTTCCCTGAAACAACAGGTTCTCTTGTGTGCTGTTGCCTACGGCTCCAGAAGAGGTAGGCTTGGTTTTCCTGGGAAGACTGGAGTGGTGGGTGTGGTGGGGAGAAGACGTTGGAGTGCTTAAGGCTCTCACCTTAGAGGATCCTTTCGGTGTGGCTTTGGTGGAATCAGGGAAAGCAGAGGCCTTGGTAAATGATGGTTTGTTGGGTGTGGCGGGATCACTGTCCAGCTCTGAGAAACAAATGCCACTGTCATTCAGCGAACTCTTCAAGCCATGCTGCAGAAATGGCTGTCGATGGTATATACTTGGTGAGATCAGGGTGGACGCGCTCTCTGCTGCTGTCCTCTCATCTCTCATGAAAAACCTGTTTGCTGAAGTACTGTCTTCACTTTCAGCGGGTCTTAATCCTGTAGACGAATGGCAGCCTGATCCTGTAACTCCATGCTGGGTTGTGTAAGCGTCATACTCATCATTGATGCTGCTGATGATGCTGACTGGACGGGAACCTGCAGCGAAGGCCTGCAGCGAACACTCTGGGTTGAAGCTGAGGAGGTTGGCTGGGCGGCCATTGTCCGGGACAAGGCCGATAGGAAGCTCCTCTATGACGGTGAACACCAGCTCATCCTCCCCGTTCAGCTCCACAGGCTGCTGGAGCGTGATGGTGGTCCTGAGGAAGTCTCTGTCCAGGCATCTTCCTAACAAAGCCGCTCGAAGGCCGCTGACTTCCATGGGGTAACCTGTGGAGTGGTGGGACCTTTCCCTGTCTGGTAACTCCAAAGGTTGGCTTTGTCTTGGTGCTTGGTAGCTCATACCCACTGGGGGAGTCCTGCTGAGAGCTTCTCCTGAGTCAGATGCTGCTATGGGCCTCTGGGGTAACGGCTGAGGAGGTGATGGTCTGGTTGCAGCTCCTCTAACCTTCTCTCTTACCACCGGCTCTGGATCTGATGAACAAGGCTCACTGGACTGTACCGAACAAGGCTGAATGAGGGAGCCGGAGAGTTTTTCTCCATCAGCACTGGTCCTTTTGGAGGATTCCACTGGGCTTCCAGCCGAAGGGAGTCTGGAGTCTGGTCCGGTTAGGTTTAGAGAGGAGTTCTCATCAGATTCTGGTCCAGCTTGATTCTTCATTGGTTGTGTTGCTCTGCTCTCTGTGCTTAACGCGTTTGGAGCTTCACTGCCATCGATGCAATCAAGCCTCTCCTGCAGCTCTGCGAATGTGTTGCACTTTAAGTGATCTCCGTCTGAACGGGGAGAGTCTTTGGTTCGCTTCTTGTTCAGGGAGGGAATGATGGGCACAAAGGAAGGCGGGCCCTCATTGTCGCTCAGCTCTCGGTCAGATATTGCCGTTCCACCGGGTCCGACGTAAATAACGGTATCGCAGGACTGTTCACTGCTAGAGGAATAGTCAGGATCGCTGGAGAGCAGCAGCGGGATGTCAGGATCCAGAGCCACAATCCGGGGGTAGAAAGGCTGAACATGAGGAGGCCGATGGGATGGACCTTCCTCACAGGAGCTGTCGCCTCCGGAAGAGCTGGAGGCGTACTGGAGACAACAAGACAGTTAGCACAAGAATGACAAATGCAGGCAGAGGAAAGGCTGTAGCCGCTCACCCTCCCACAGCCCAGCTAAGCTAGCGTTAGCTTAATCACACTTTGGTTACCTAGCAACAACTTGTTCAGTAACATGCGCAGCAGCAGTTTCATGTTGCCCAACATACTGGGGCGTACTTTAGTCCCTAGAGATCGGTGTGTAGTCGACTCAAAACTACGTCACAAAGTTTTACAGCCGCAGACCTGAACTCAGTAAAGGTCTGACAGGAAACAGCTGGACAGGAAACAGCTGGACAGGAAACAGCTGGGCAGGAAACAGCTGGGCAGGAAACAGCTGGGCAGGAAACAGCTGGGCAGGAAACAGTGTTCACATCCAACTGGTAATGCTGAAAGTCGGCCCAATCAATTACAAGATGCACAGCATGACTGCCACACCTGGCTGACTCACCCAGATGCTGGCGTGATGTCAGAGTGGGAAATGAAGGAGTTTGTCACAACAAATGCAGATATTTGGTACATAAAAGCTCAACCACCTGGCCGGTTCACAGGGTAACACAGTTCACCTGAGCAGTTTCAAGTTTTACCTTTGGGCCTCATAACTGCTTAAAAATCAAAAAAATATTGGTGTGAAGTGATTTCAAATAAAACAAAAATGTCATGTCATTAGTTTGGCAGTATTTTGGATAATTAAAACTAAAAACGAATCAATAATGATCAATATTGACTGATAGGAAACGGCGTTATTGTGAAACACGGTAATATCTCACAGCTGATTATTCTGCTGGGAAAAGGACAATTTGAACTTTGATGTTTTTCCACAGAGGAACTACAAAGGGAAGTCGTTTCTCATTGCTTATTTAGAAGACCAATAAATAATCAATATTGAATCAGGAGAAAGCACAAAGACACTGTGTTAAATAACACAATGGAGAATAAACTCCTTGTTATCAGGTTCTGCCCTCAGATCCTTCAGAGAAGCTGTGAAACGAGGTGAAGTAACAGACGAAGTACTTTGGATCTCTTCTTCCTCGTGCGGTGGATGCGGGACGCCAGCTGCACCGTGGTCAGCGTCTCCATGAAGTTCGCCGGTGAGTCGGAGATGTGGGCGATCATGGTGGTTCGACAGTTGATGTTACCCAGAGACTCGCTGAGCAGCATGGTGAGCTTGCTGTCTCTGAATAATAGATCATAAAAAACCTCGTTAGACCAGAAGAACGAGGAAAAGACGCCAGAGAAACCCAGGGGACCGTTCATTACGCCGCGCTGAAGTTGGACTCAGACGGGCAGAGAGAGGAATGAGCAGGAATGTCTCATCTCACATTCATGAAGCGCACTTTGAACTGCGCGCCACGTCTTCTACCAGACGCAGAATGAAACGCTGCCTTTGAAGACCTGGAGGAGGCTGCTGAGGGAAACTGGATTTACATACTGCAGCCTTCTCTAGTTTAACACCAACAGCAAAACTGGAAATATCAGTTTGGGCTTTTATCTGCATCGAGTCTTATGGCTTATTTCATGCAAATCAGTGCCTGTCAGCTGCAGACATATGATACTGAAAAGAATATGACCTAATTATTATTTTATTTTATACCAAACATGCAGATGGACAGACGAATGGAAAGTCCTTAAATCAATTTCAAGACTTTTCCAGAAAGAAAAGTCTGGTGAGATATTGACTGCCTGTAAATACTCTTAACAACCACACTTCAGAAACAAGGGACTGTCCCTTTAATTGGCAGCGGAGACCACAGGTCAGTCTTTACTTTCATCATTCGGTAAACTTCTTACCACAACCTGAAGTTCAATGACATGAAATGGAAAATAACCTGATGAAATCCTCCACGTTGAATCTAAACAGTAATAAAGACGGAGCCCGACTCCTCCGTCCCCTGAGGGACATTCTGTCCATCTGTCTGTCCTGAGACGCTCGGTGCTTCTGGTACCTGTAGGGGACGTGCTTGGCCCCGTTGGACAGCGCCAGGATGACGTTCCCCAGAGCGGACAGGGACAGGCACTGCGCCGCGCCGCCCTCCCTGGTCCGGCTGATGTCCGTCTCACAGCTGCCCAGGTCCAGCAGGTGGAGACGACTCCGGCCCGACACTGAGGGACACCGGGACAGAAAACATTCACAGGAAGCTCTGATGCAAAATTAAACTATCGTGATTAATGCCTGCTGGAATGGACATGAGAAAGGAAAATATTTGTGCTAATTTTAGCCCAGAAGTCGCAAAACCAGATCAACCCAAAGGTCCAGAATCTATCTGCAAGTCCAACAAGTCCCCAAGTCCAGAACCAGAACCAGGAACCATCATAGACAAACAGAACATTTTATGGATGCATAAAGCTGCGGAGCTCCTTCAGTGACAAACTGCTGCATCCAAGGTGGACAAACAAGCGTCATAGCAGATCCTTCCTCTCAGCGGTAAAGACTGAGAGTCGGGACTCAATTCAATTATTTAATCAATTTAACTGCAGGGTCTGTAGTTAATTATTCACATTCTAATTTATTGACAAAATAAGCAACATTTTCAATCCAAAAACCATTTTGCTGCCAAGTTATTATTGTTGTTGTTGTGCACCAGATTTACGGACATCCCAAAAACACGCAGATATAAAGGTTCCACTCTGAAGTTCTGTACGTAAAAAAATTCAGTTGAATGTTTAACATATTTAAATTTATGTCATTAATTCATGAAAATTAACATATTATAATGTAAAACCATCAACACTCCTAAAAACTCAGTGTTTCCATTCCTGTGGTATTTGCAGCTTTTTGCCTATTTTAATTATTTTAAATGACATTTCTGCTGGTTTTTGAATCGCTGAATCTGTTATTTCATTTTGTATATGAATACGTTGTTAACTGCACTGTACTGCTGTGATCTTCTGAGCAGGATGTTATTTTTAATCCTGTTTTATGTCCCGTACAATAAAAGCTTCTTCCTCAGATCCAGATTTAACGGTTTCAGATAAATGCGTCTCCAGTTCAGCTCCTGGTTGTTTCATGTCTCTAATCAGCCCTGATAAATATTCAGCAGCATTTTAACCACCTGCTTATTCCAGTAATTCAGAGTAATGAGGTTGTGAAAGTTCAACTGTCCGCATCAGCAGGATTTAGAAACTGCTGAGAGCAGCTGAGCGCTCCCCTTTCTGCCCGCCGCCCCATAAACACGGCGGGATGCGAGTCGCCGGGCCTCATTAGGCGCCTGATGGCTTCCAGGAGCGGACAGTAAAACACCGGTAGCCGTGGAAACGTCTCTGCTGTGGCAGGTGGACGGTCTGTAATTGATCCTGTTCAAGTCGGCTCCAGGTGAAGCTAATTAGCAGCTACATGTTAGCAACAGGAAGAGGAGAATTTATTTCTGCCTCAGAGTCTCTGAGCTGCTTTTTCACTCCAACAAGCAAAAAGATCCGACTTCATTTCCACTTCAGAGGTTTAAATTACTGATTATTAAACATGCTAAAGGGACATTCTGTGGTTTTATTCTGTGTTTCTGTCTTTACTTTGTGCAGAAGGAAATAATGGAGGAAAACCTGGCAGCATTTCAGTAAAAGTCAAGTTTTCTCTGAACATCAAACAGACAAGCTGAATATTTTATTCATGCAACCTTTATGTGTTTTGGTATAAACAAAATGTTTGCATTAATACCAAAATGATGAAGATCATAATCACTGCAGCCGTGAAGCTCTTTAATCGGAGCTTCGTCTTTAAATGAGCTGCTTCAATACATTTTATTTTGGTGTTCTTTGCAGTGAAATCACTTTTTTAGCAATATAAGCTTTAATGGTTTCTTCCACAATGAAGAGGCCACCATTCAAAAAGCAGAAGTTACATTTACAGTTTGGAACTGTGAGGTATGGGGGTGGCAGCATCATGCTGTGGGGTGGTGAACCTCAGATGGCTGAGGAGAAAAATTATCTCAATATGTTTCAAAAAGATGCTAATTGAAATCTCCTCGATGTTTTTCGTAATTTCTCCCGGCGTTTTGTCGGCCGCTGCCCTCTGACCTGTTGCCTTGTTGCTCTTGTCCGCCCTCTCCTGGTAGAGGTGAAGCGTGAACAGGAAGTGGGAGTTCCTCCGGGCGTCCTGGTCGTCCGGCGTCCGGCTGCTCCTCCTCTCCGCCAGAGCGGCGTCCAGGAAGTAGGCGGCGCGCTCGGCGCTGGTCGCCCGCAGCTCCGTTTGGTTCTGCAGCTGATCGGACAAAACGGGAAACAAATTTAATTATTTCTGCAATTAGAAGAGAAGTTTCTTAAAAACGTAAAACATGAACCATCATAATAAAGAACAGGAATCAGGAAGGAGCTGCAGGAGGTTCTTCAGAAACAGGTTTCAGGTTAAACCTTCTTCGTTTTGCTCTGATTCCCGTATTTAAAGAACTCCTGACTTTAACTGAACTCTGGTTGAAACGAAGACGTCTGAATCTCTGCGGCTCAAAGCGAAGCCGCTTCTTCGCCTCGCAGAGATAAAAGGCCAAATGAGACAGAATGGGGTTTGATAAAATAAGGACGGAGCGCAGCACAGAAAAGTGTGCAGTGACAGAAGAAGAAAATTAAAGAGAGAGCAGATAAAAAGAGTCAGACTGATGGAGCCCGGGGAGATAAAAGAGAGGAAGATCCAAACTAATTGGACGGTTCTGGAGAGCGACGAAGTCCCAGGAGGTGAAGAGGAGGTCAGGGGGACATGTGAGAAGAAGAGAGGAAGTTTAAAGGACGAATGCACACAAAACATCCAAGAGCTCAGAATCATGTGAAACGGGTTTGTTACTTTGCTTCACATGATTTTGAAAGTTTCTTTCATGCATCCTGATGTCGTATCGGCCAATAATCAAAGCAGTGGTATCGTATCGTATCAGGAGGGAAACATCATGTTGTTCACATGATGCTGCGTTGTGTTACACAGCATCAGTTCACATTTTGTAATGAAGGTTGTTCTTCATCACTAGTTACTTTATAACTCACTAAAATAATTATCCTTCTAGGACTAGTTTAGATTTTATTTGAGTAAAACCTTTTAATGAAATAAATCGTCTTCCTTTGTAGAAAGTGGATGCTGTCGTATTGTTTTTCTGCGTACCTGGGAGCCGCAGACAGGATCCTCCCGCAGTGACACGGCCGGCCCCGGGGCCTCCGGTTGGCCCCCCGCCGAGGCAGAGAGTTCAGCCAGCAGGTCGCACAGCGCCTCCTCCTGGCCGGAGATCTCCACCGCCGACACTCTGACGGAGAAACGAGCCCCGCTTCTCTCCCTGCGCTCCTCGATCAGCTTGAAGAGCCAGGAGATGGCGGTGGGCGCCACGCCCAGGCTCTGGGTGGAGCAGTCCCGGCCAATCATGGTGTACGTCTTCCCTGGGGGCGGAGCCAGTGCACACCTGGAGTTTAACGGGGATGTGTGTGTGTGTGTGTGTGTGTGTGTGTGTGTGTGTGTGTGTGTGTGTGTGTGTGTGTGTGTGTGTGTGTGTGTGTGTGTGTGTGTGTGAAGGAAAAGGAGCGGTTGTTACCCAGGTTGGCGTGTCCGTAGCAGAAGATGCAGCCGTCGGCGCCGTTCACCACCGACTGGATGACCTCTGACACGGTTCCCGAACAAACCTCAGCCTGTCAGGAGCCAGAGGTCAGACCAGGTCATGATGTTATGACATGCAGCAGCGTTTGAACTGAGCAAAAAAGTTTTAAAGTGAAGAACGTCCCAAGTCAAGGAGCAGAATTATGTAAAATCTACTCGTTTGATCTTCCCATCATGTTTTCAGAAACAAACCTGGAGTTTGACTTTGATTCCTTAATATTTGATAAATTCTTTAACTTCCATGGCAACCATTCAGAGGCAAAACGCCTGGGTGGACTTAGCCCCGCCTCCAAGGCGCAGCTCCTCCCCCTTTCAGCTCCTTCAGACTAGCCAGCAGCAATTAGCAACCAGCTGTTGGAACTGCTGAGCTCATTTTATGAGCTGCAGCTCAGAACACTGCTGGTAAAACCACTAAAGGGTTAACAGAGGAGCCATGTTGGGATGACTTCCTGGAGGCGGAGCTTCGGAAAGAGCAGGAGCTTTAAGGCCCAATTCCAAGGGATTAAATCAGGAAGTATAATTTCTGTTAAGTCATATTTGATATATATAGTCAGTTGAAGGTCCCATTTACCTGATTGTGCTGTAAAATGGGAACATTTGCCTGGGAAACATAAAACTGCCCCTTTAACATCAGTGTGAGGGAACCAAAGACTTTTAGGGGAACATTTTTTAGATATTTCACTGGCAGGAAGTGAGGACATTGGCTGCTTCAAACCTGAATATAATTTAGGATGTTAACTGAAGGACACATGCCAACAACTCTTCAGATGTGACTTTCCAGATGACCAAAGTCTGTTTCATTTGTTCAGGTTGGAGCTCAGTGAATCAGTTCATTTCACTCTGAGAAAAGAACTGGATGTTAAATGTCAACAGTAAAGAAACTTAATGCCAACACTCGACTCCAAAAACTTTAAGATGCTACTTTAAAAGCCGTTAACTTTACGGTTGACATTTAAAATAAATTTCTGGGCCACAGGGAGGCTTTGATATGTTTTAGCTTCATAAAGCATAAAACATTTTGTGGATCAGAACAGATGAACTGGTTGGGTTTAACTTTGGCTGAGGTCACATGTGGTTCATGTCACGATGTGAAGCAACATTTCTGTTTTTATGCTTCTGTTATATACAATGAGGCATAACAAGGAGGAAAGGTGAAAAAGTCACAGCCTGAGTTTATCTGACAGCTTCGCTCTGCTGCTGCACATCAGACACAAACTGCAGCTCTGATCCATCTGCTGCTGCCGCCTCTCTGGGGATGAGGAGCGGCGTGGCGACACCTCCTGATGAAGAGCTCAAACTCCGGCTGCGTGATCTGAATCTACATCTGCAGCTGAAACCTGTTCATCCTCACACATCCAGACGGTGATGGAGAGCTTCAGGAGCTTCTCCCACCTGAGAGGCGTCCTGCGTGAAGATGGCATCGAAGCTGAAGGTCTTTGGTGCCGCGGCGATGGATCGTCTCTGAGAGGACGCAGAGTTCCCGCCGTTCGGAGTCTCAATCAGCGTCAGCTGCTTTTTTCTGCCGTCCACCTCCAGGAAGGACATGGACTCCGAGTCGCTGCTGTTAGCAGAGCTGATGCGGACCATGACCCGAACCTGAGGACGGACAGGAAGTCCACATCAGAGACCGGAGCAGAGCAACGACTTCCTGTCTGACAAACTACAATCAGTACAGTGGACGGAACTGCTAGCTAAAAAGCTAGCTGCGCTAACACTAAAGGACTAATCATAAACATTAGCTCTGCTAATGCTAAAGTGCTGCACCAATTAGCTAAAGCGCTAACTTCTACTATCTTGATGGCCACCAGATGTTAAAGATAAGACATGTACTGTGATGCACTAACTGCTCTATATTATTATAATCATGAAGATGAAGCTAAATGCTAAAGCCGTTCAGATTATCTCTGTCCTTCAAGCTCCAATTTCATTTTGACATTTTAATCCACCTGTCCCATAGTTACTGTTTTTATGTTTCTGTCTTTTTCTCTGCAGTCAGTTTTATTTTCTTCCTTTAAGTTTCTTGTTTTAAACAAAGTTTTTAGCGGGAAAAAGAGAACAAGAGAGGAAATGGAGCTGCTGTGTAACCAGACTTCAAAATAAGAGCATGAACATAAACAACTGACTACTTGCAGAATTCTTAATTGAAAATAAAAACTTTCAGACACGTTGAGTTTTATTCAACTGACAGTTTAAGAAAACAGGAGAGTAAAATAATGCTTCAGAATTTAGATTAGAGGGAGGAAAGTTAGCAGAAACATTCAATTAAAAATCTGCTATTAATGCTAACATTGCTAAACCCACTAAATTTATTATTGCAAAATAAATCTGAAGCAAATCTTGGTTGTCGGCCTGCAGCTTCGTTTCTGGGATTAAATCTGTTTTTACCAACTGGAGCTGCAGACCAAACTAATCCCATCGACTGAAACGTGACGGAGCTGCAGCTCGCTGTCTGGCCGTCGGGTCGGGTCTCTGCTGGGGTTCATCAGCCGTCACAGAGCTGCTGAGTCAGCAGGTCAAATTCAGACCAAAACCCATCAGAATCAAAGAGTTGCCACGGCGACCGGGCGGAGCGGATCACCGGCCGGCGCCGCCGCAGACAAGAAGCAGCTGCTGGAAGAACCAGAAACGGCCTTGATCCAGAGGATGCTGCCGTTACCACGGCAACCACAGGTGAGGGGAACCGAGGCAACGTGAAGGACGGCGAACGCAGGCTGATGATTCTGAGACGCAGCGTGTCGCAATTAATGAACTCGTTAAGGATCGAGTGATGAAGAGGAGCTTAACGAGAGAGGAGAGGAAGGTCAAAGGTCACGACAAGCTGCTGGTCAAAAAGGTCATTAAACCTTCAGGAGATCATAAAAAGATTTAACAAGTTTTACCAGGAATCAGGAAAACAAGAAGGAAACAGGAAGGAGAAAAAGATGAATGAAGGAGAAGCGGAGCGTCGAGTCGATCGACGGTTTATGAGCCTCAGAGGAACGACTGCTGTAAACAAACGGCTTCAGTTTATGAGCAACAGCTGCAATAAACGAGGAAGAGGAGGGGGAGGAGGAGGAAGAGGAAGAGGAGGAAGAGGAGGAGGAGGAAGAGCAGCGGTTCTGCTGCTGAGTTGAATCTGTAGAAAAACCCAAACTGAGGATTTGATCAGAAATGTTTCCATTAAGAACAAACTGAGGTTCTGGGTTTGATTTCCTCATCAGAACCCGGATCAGAACCTGGACGGCCTCCTACCTTCCCCATGCCGGGCGTGTCCTTGACCTTTGACCCGGCCCGTAGGAGGCATGGCGGGACGGCGGGCGGCGACAGCTGCAGGGCCCCGCTGAAGCCTCCGGTGAACAGCGGCGGGCCCGGCGCCACCGGACCCGGCTGGGACTTCCTCCTGCGGGACAAACTGAGCTTCTGAGCCGCCCTGCAGGGAGACAGAACCGAGACAGAACCGAGACCGGTTCTGGGTCAGAACCGGATCAGAAAGATCAAACATTTATAGATATAAACAAAGATATGAACGTTAGAGTCCGGATGGTTCTGACCCGACCCATCAGAACCAACCAGTTCTGAGGAACAATCAGAACTTTTAAATACCAGAACTGGAGCTGGAGCTGGAGCTGGGACCAGGACCAGAACCAGAACCAGGGCCAAGACCAGAACCTCTGATTGACCCCAGAACTTCAGTAACAGAGGAAAACCCTGAACCGGGTTTCTGATCTAATCTGGTTCTTCAGCTCCAGAGAAACAAGCAGGTTTGGATTACCGGGCCGAGGAAGAGGAGGAGGAGGAAGAGCGGCCCTGCACTCCTCCTCTTCATCCCTCCATCCAGTCCAATCAGAAAACAGAGCATGTAATCGCAGCGCCATGAAGGACGGCCTGCAGGGATTCACCACCGTGTGTGTTCTCACACACAGGGCACAGAGCCGGGGGTGTGTGTGTGTTTGTGTGTGTGTGTGT
>NW_006800588.1:32554-35438 GCF_000485575.1 Poecilia formosa | reverse complement strand
GCCAAATGTTAACAAGAGACAAAATTCGTCCAGGAATAATCCGATTCTGAGGCGACACGATTTTCTGCGACTCTGAGTGAAAAAGTCACAAAGTTTTCTGCAGATTTTTCACCAAACAAAAACCAGAACGAAAGAAAAGCAGCAGCAAGGAAAGTTAGAGAGAGAGAAGAAGCAGCTTCAGACATCATGACTCGGCTGAACGGAGCAGATCTGGATCAGCAGTGTGAATGTTAACGACCCAACAGAACCAGCAGAACCTTTCCTGCTCCAGATCATCGGTTCTGAACAGAAAGACTCGACATCCTGAGGACTAAATGAGAATAAATCACAAAACCAACAAGCTGAGGACAGAAATGTGCCGCTATGAAAGACAAGAAGTCGACTGATCGGTTGGTGATTTGTCCAAGCATATTAATGGAAAGTTGAGTGGAAGGAAAAAGTGTGCTAAAACAAGGACATGGGATTCAAACCTCTTCTGAACCAGAATTGACACCTGAATCATCTAAACCTGCGTTCACACTGCAGCCTGAAGTGACAAGTCAGATTTTTTATCAAATTTGATTTTTGCTGGATGTTCGCTCTTCCAGATAAACGCATCCTGACCGTGTCTGCATGCTCAGTAGGGGGCGCAGTAGCGTCAGCGTTCTCAGTGTTTGTGGAAGTGAACATGATGCTAACGGTTAGCATAGCTTAAACATTGGAAGTTGTTGCCCGACCAGAACCAGCATATTAACAACTTAACCCCATATAATCCGTCATGGATGTTTTTCTCAGAGACCTTCAGGTCGGATGAACGACCTGGACGTTTGGTCACATTAGAATCGGATACTCAAGTGGCCGGGGTCGCATCTGGATAGAATCCGACCAGAATCCGACCCGTGGTGTTCAGATCGGATTCGGGTCAAACATCAGAACTGGGTCACTTCGGACGCAGCCCTACAGCCCCTCTGCTGATGAGCTTCAGGCTGGATTCATTTCCAGAACCATTTCACTGACCACTGACCGCTGTTCCGCGGGTTCTACAGGACGACCAGAGACACCAGAACCAACGAAGAAGAGCTGCAGGTCGGGTTAAAGCAGCAGCAGAACCAAAGAAACGCCTGGAATGAATCCCAACAGAACCTGTGATGAGGGAGGCAGAAACATCACCATGAGAGGAAAACCTTTCCTGTCCTACCATCACAAACAGAAACTGGGAGTCTGTTAAACTCTACTTGGACTTTGACTGGACCAAAGAGCTGAGCCGTCAGGTCCAGACGGTCCAGGTTTGTCCTGATTCTCTTCATCACTCCACCGTCTCTCTGAGGTTCTGAACAGGTTCAACTCCTAGAAATCATCACTGATCTCATCCAGAAAGGAGAAAACGCTCCTGAGTTCAGATCAGAACACACAAACGTTTTAAACCCGATCTCTACTCACAGGTCCGGTCGACTCCACTCCATTATCTCCTCACAGCTTTTTGCCTCGAACGTCCGAACCGGTTTTCATCCTGATGCATCATGGAAATGCAGATTCACTCCGAGTGAGAAGAAAATCCAAACCAACAGAGGAAAAGTCGAAACCACTGAGCTCCGTTTACTGGTCAAACTGGACCAAGAGAAAATCCCAACAAGTCTTCATGTTCCATAAACCTGCATCCAGAGGTTCAAACCATGTTTGATTATTCCCAGGAACATTTCATCGTTTTTCCATGACACATCCAGATTCCTTCATTTATTCAAACATTTGCTGAGCATCAAATCTGGAACTTTCTGCTCCAGAGAATCCGTCAGTTTCACTGCGAACATGTCAAACCTGGATCCTGAGCTTCATCAGGGTTTGGTGAAAAGTTTCTGTCCAGCTGGAGGCCTGGAGACGTCCGTCCCTCCGGAGACAGGAAAACGTCCAGCTGAGCTCCTGCAGCCGGACGCAGAGTCGATCCAATGCTCCGTCTTCTCCTCCCAGACATGAAACTGGATTCACAAGATTCATCAATCAGCGTCTTCAGAAAGTTTCTCTTTGGAAAAACCATCAGATCCCATCCAAGTCCTTGGATTTGTGGTTTTTCTCATCCCAGTCAAACTGGTTCCTCCCATTAGTTCATCATTTCCTCCCATTCAAGCAGAAAAAGTGGGAATTTTTCCAAAGCGTTCAGGAAATTCAGCAGGTAAAGACAGAAACTAGTCCAGGAAGATTCCAACTTCATCCGAGTCGTTTCTGCTCAGGGACAGGGAGCGGTCCTCCTGTCTGTCTGTCTGTCCTCCTGTCTGTCTGTCTGTCCTCCTGTCTGTCTGTCCTCCTATCTGTCTGTCTGTCCTCCTATCTGTCTGTCTGTCCTCCTGTCTGTCTGTCTGTCCTCCTGTCTGTCTGTCTGTCCTCCTGTCTCATCCCGGTCTGCCGCCGGGCGGATCAAAGGAACTTTTAGGGAGCAGCTGTGGACGTTTCCCCTCCGTCCTCCTCCACCTGTAAACCCTTCGTCTTCATCCGCTCCTCTAGTCGACCATTCTCTCCATCCAACTCCTCTCTGTCTCTTCACCTCTTCTTTCTTTCTCCGCTCATCCCTCGGTTTCTCGTCTCCATCCTCTCCTCATTCCCTGGTTTTTCTCCGTTTCCTCTTCCTGCTGTCTCTCCTCTCCTCTCCTGTAGCTCCTCAGTCTGTTCCTGCAGTCTGTATCGCAATGCTGCTCCACTCAACCCCTCCCACCTTCCTCCTCCTCCTCCTCTTCCTCCCGTAACTCCAGGAGAGAGAGGGATGAAAGGACGCGGCAGCAGCAAAGGAGGATGAAGGACTGGAACAAGAGGTGAAAATAAGGCGGGAGGATTCCTGATTCTGGCTGCTGTTGTTGCCGGGAAACACAGGAGAAGCTGCAGCCTTCCTCCTCCTCCTCCTCCTCCTCCTCCTCCT
>NW_006800588.1:30261-31975 GCF_000485575.1 Poecilia formosa | reverse complement strand
CGACTACAGAGCCGGGCCTCTTTGTATTAATGTTCATGTATTAATTATCTCTCTGCTCATCCAACAACGACTCAGATGAAGGTAAAACTGTCCTGTGACTCTCAGGCTGACGGAGCTGCAGGCCGTAATGAGGAGCTGCTGACAGGAAACTCTGAGCCACCAGCAGGAAGTCAGATCAGCTCCGACTGTCAGGACGTTTGGTTGGAAACAGAGAAAACATCAACAACACAAAGTTAATGAATCAGATTTTAAAATGTCATCTTAAAATACCTTTTAGTGTCGGAAGAATCGGTTTCTAAAATTACAAGTATTGTCCTGAATCACATTATGAGAAAAAGTCGTATAGTAAGAAACTCAAAATTACCAGATTAAATCAGTAATTTTGGCCGAATAAAGTCGTAATATTACATGAAAAAACCAAAATATTACAAAAAGACAAAAGGAAAACTCCCAGATGTCATAAACTTTATTTTTGCTGTCATTTCTTTCCTCTGATGCTGAAATGTCTCAGCATTCGTTTTTCTTTAAATCGTCAAGTTCTGGTTTCTAACTGTAATTTATTCCTTCGGTTCTCCAACATCACCGACTAGTTCAGTCGGATCAGAACCGGAGGCTGGATGAGGCTCATCCAGGTAAAAGGAAGGTTCTGGAGGTTCTGATCTGTGGATCCAAACGCAGGTCCGACTGGATCAGGACTCAGAATGAAACCCGGATCCACCTGAGAAATACTCAGACATTCATTTAAATGTTTTCTGAAACGTTTAGTGTTTTTGGTTCTGAGCTCCACAGACCCGGACCCGGACCGCGTCCTGCTGCAGGCGGTTCTGATGGACGGAGTCCGATTCCCCGCAGAGAATCTGAGCATCAGAGCGGGAAAAATGTGTCAGAGAAATTCTGCTTAATGGGTCAGAAGGGATTCAGACTGAGCCGAGGCAACTGGACCGAGGTTCTGACGGGTTAAGATCCAAACCATCTCCAGGCTTCTAGCCGGAACCGGGTCGGCCATGGAGGAGAGTCTCAGCAGGTGGGCTCGGTGGGTCTCAGCAGGTGGGCTCGGTGGGTCTCAGCAGGTGGGCTCGGTGGGTCGCACCGCTCCTCTCCTCCTGCTGACCTTCATCGCCCGGTCCGCTCAGCGTTCCGCTCTCTGCTCCGTTTTACGTTTTCAGCAGTTTGCTCCTTAGGAGCAGAAAATGAAGGTTTTACTGAGGTTTAACTCTGAAGTAACTGATGAAACCCAGAAGCAGCTCTGACTGGTTCTCTGTAATCGGACCGTCAGCCTGTGGTTCTGCAGGAACCTGCAGGTCAGAAGCAGCAGCTCTGGAGGTCGATAGAAACGTTTGGGCCAAACGCCAGAAAACCACTTTGGGAAACCCGACGCTCCTCAGTGGAGATCCGAGTTATTTTGGTTCTTTTAGGTCCAGAAAAAACATGTTTCTGATCCGGTATCGGATCTCTGGGTGGCAGCAAAGCAAAAAGTGACTCAGAAACAGCTGGAAGGATCTGAACCATGAAGCTGCTGTTTGATTTGATGTGAGACGTGAAGAAAGACGTAAAAACCGACATCAGAAAACTTCTGAAAACATCAGAAAACATCAGAAAACATCAGAAAACATCTGGAAACATCTGAAAACATCTGGAAACATCAGAAAACATCTGGAAACATCAGAAAACATCTGGAAACATCAGAAAACATCAGAAAACATCTGAAAACATC
>NW_006800588.1:24088-28326 GCF_000485575.1 Poecilia formosa | reverse complement strand
TAGAGAAGAGTTGTCCTGTTTTTTCCAGACGTTTTGTTTCTGCAGCTCTGCTAAAAGGCAGCAAAGAAAGAAAAATCACCTTTTATCTGAGATCCAGTTGAGTGCATCTGGTCAGAGAAGCTCTCTGCTGCTTCACGCCGAGAAGTGAGTCAGTCTGAAGTGTTTCCTCTCCGCTGTTGGTGCAGCAGGAAGTGAGCAGCTCAGCGAGCGGCGAGGCAGCGGCGAGGCAGCGGCGAGGCAGCGGCGCGTCGCTCTGCAGGGAGCTGCAGGCTAATCCAGCCTTCACAGATCCGCAGATGAAAGCACAGCGACTCCTTCAACTTGAACTATACTCTGACAGATGCATGCTGGGAAATCTGCTGGTTAATGCAAACTGAGACTCAAGTAAAGAGTCAGCTAACAGCCTAAACAAATCCTGAAGCTCATCTAGTTTACATAACAGAGAAATATTTGATTTTTCACTGCAGCAACAAACCAGCAGGTTTCATTCAGCAGGAACTCGACTTTTTATTGATGCTCACAGAAAAAGACCCAAGTTAATATCTCAGCAAAACAGATGAAAACAAATTATTTCAACTCCAAGATATAAATACAGACTAACGAGGGTTTTATGTTTTCTTTTGCAAACATTAAATCCATTAAAAACTCAAATTTTCTTTGTTTTATATAATCGCAGCGTCATCAAAACATTTTTGCCATTTGAATCCTGAATTAGTTCGTTTCTGGAGACGTCGACGTTTTTGTTTTGTTCCATAAATAATCAGCCAGAATCACATTTTAAAACATTTGCAATAAAAACTTTCTCCAAACATTTTCCTACAGAACCTGCAGACATAAATAACGTCTGAAAACAACAATAATGAAGTGATGAAATCAGTCAGTGAACGCATCACATCCAGACCCAACTCCACATCCAAACAGAACCAGAACAGAACCGGGCCAGAAGCTGCAGTCAGTGCTCCACTAAATACCACTGCTGTTAGCCGTTAGCTTAGCTGTTAGCTTAGCTATTAGCTCCCTTCATCTGCTGACCTGCTGTCACTCTTTGCAACTTAACAATCCATCCAGAGACGGCGGCCATCTTTACTGCCGTAAACCGAGCGTTGCTGGGCAACGGCGACGTTCTTCTTCTGCAGAAATGTTTCACTTTGGGGTCAGAAACCGTTCACACTGACTGCAGTCGCATTTAATTAGCAGCTCCAACAACCATGGAGCCAAATAAGGACAAAAAAATAAAAATCAACAACTCTTGATCAAACTTGTCGTCTCCATCAACCAGAACCTGGACAGTCCAGCAAGACGCACGAGGAAAACCTTGACCTTTTGACCTCAGTCAAGCTAAAGCCGTTAACCTGGTAGAGGCTAAAATATAAACATGGAAATATTTATCATCAGCATCTTCAGGTTCTAATCATTACTTCGGTTCCTCATCCCGTCCTGCATCAGAACCAGAACCAGAACCAGAACCGTTCTCCTTGTTCCTTCCTCTCTTCCCTCTGCATCCAACAGAACATAAGAGTTCAGTTTCTGTTTGTCCAAGGAAACCCAAACCTGTTAAAAATCTGCAGCTTTAAAAACCTGAAGCTTTAAAAACCTGCAGCTTTAAAAACCTGAAGCTTTAAAAACCTGCAGCTTTGAAAACCTGGAGCTTTAAAAACCTGGAGCTTTAAAAACCTGGAGCTTTGAAAACCTGCAGCTTTGAAAACCTGCAGCTTTGAAAACCTGCAGNGTTTCCTCCTGAGGTTTTTATTCCAGGATGATGAAAACATGAAGGCAGAGACTCACAGTCCCAACCGAACCAGGACTCTGTTCTGACCCGGTTCAGAACCAACAGCTTCAGGAGCGATTACCGGATCTGAGTCAGAACCGCAGTGAGGCGAGCGCCGACCAGCTGATGGCTGGAAAACAGACGCAGCCGCCAATGGAGGTCAGAATCTACATTTCAATGTTTAAACATTTTCTGATACCTGAATTTATTCGTAGGATTTTCTATTTTTACAATCTGTCAGCATCATTATGCCAGGAAAGATTCAGAAAATGCATAAAAATTAGATTTCAGACGAACGTTTCAGGTCCTCAGTGAGACGCCACAGCTGTCAGTCAGGAAAATGAAACAAGTCGAGATTTATGGACGATTTCTGCAGAAATACGTCCGTTTTAACAGAACACCAGAGGTTTATGTTTTATACAGAAATAGTAAAATATTCAGCTCCAACAGAGACGACATCGAACCACCTGACCGGGTCAAAACCAGCTGACCGGGTCAAAACCACCTGAGACGACATCGAACCACCTGACCGGGTCAAAACCAGCTGACCGGGTCAAAACCACCTGACCGGGTCAAAACCACCTGACCGGGTCAAAACCACCTGACCGGGTCAAAACCACCTGACCGGGTCAAAACCACCTGACCGGGTCAAAACCAGCTGACCGGGTCAAAACCACCTGACCAGGTCAGGAGCAGAACCAACCAGAGGCCTCAGACTCTCCTGGTTTACCGTCAGCTGGAGCTGCTGGTTCTCATCCCAACGGCTCAGAAACAAACGTCGTTTCTCTCTGACCAGACAGAGCAGCGACAGGCTGGAGAGAAGCAGCAGATCAGGAAACCAGGAGGCAAACAAACAGCTCAGGTCAGGTTCTGTCTTCATTCAGCACTTTAAAAACTCAACTCTCCTTCCTGTCATTTTTTATTGGATTTATTTTGATATTGAATTTAGCGCTTTAGCATTACCTCCTGCCAAAACCCATGTTGGTGTAGCGCTTTAGCGTTAGCGTAGCTAACTTTTAGTTCTCATTGTGCAGCAGTAGAGAAGAGTTGTCCTGTTTTTTCCAGACGTTTTGTTTCTGCAGCTCTGCTAAAAGGCAGCAAAGAAAGAAAAATCACCTTTTATCTGAGATCCAGTTGAGTGCATCTGGTCAGAGAAGCTCTCTGCTGCTTCACGCCGAGAAGTGAGTCAGTCTGAAGTGTTTCCTCTCCGCTGTTGGTGCAGCAGGAAGTGAGCAGCTCAGCGAGCGGCGAGGCAGCGGCGAGGCAGCGGCGAGGCAGCGGCGCGTCGCTCTGCAGGGAGCTGCAGGCTAATCCAGCCTTCACAGATCCGCAGATGAAAGCACAGCGACTCCTTCAACTTGAACTATACTCTGACAGATGCATGCTGGGAAATCTGCTGGTTAATGCAAACTGAGACTCAAGTAAAGAGTCAGCTAACAGCCTAAACAAATCCTGAAGCTCATCTAGTTTACATAACAGAGAAATATTTGATTTTTCACTGCAGCAACAAACCAGCAGGTTTCATTCAGCAGGAACTCGACTTTTTATTGATGCTCACAGAAAAAGACCCAAGTTAATATCTCAGCAAAACAGATGAAAACAAATTATTTCAACTCCAAGATATAAATACAGACTAACGAGGGTTTTATGTTTTCTTTTGCAAACATTAAATCCATTAAAAACTCAAATTTTCTTTGTTTTATATAATCGCAGCGTCATCAAAACATTTTTGCCATTTGAATCCTGAATTAGTTCGTTTCTGGAGACGTCGACGTTTTTGTTTTGTTCCATAAATAATCAGCCAGAATCACATTTTAAAACATTTGCAATAAAAACTTTCTCCAAACATTTTCCTACAGAACCTGCAGACATAAATAACGTCTGAAAACAACAATAATGAAGTGATGAAATCAGTCAGTGAACGCATCACATCCAGACCCAACTCCACATCCAAACAGAACCAGAACAGAACCGGGCCAGAAGCTGCAGTCAGTGCTCCACTAAATACCACTGCTGTTAGCCGTTAGCTTAGCTGTTAGCTTAGCTATTAGCTCCCTTCATCTGCTGACCTGCTGTCACTCTTTGCAACTTAACAATCCATCCAGAGACGGCGGCCATCTTTACTGCCGTAAACCGAGCGTTGCTGGGCAACGGCGACGTTCTTCTTCTGCAGAAATGTTTCACTTTGGGGTCAGAAACCGTTCACACTGACTGCAGTCGCATTTAATTAGCAGCTCCAACAACCATGGAGCCAAATAAGGACAAAAAAATAAAAATCAACAACTCTTGATCAAACTTGTCGTCTCCATCAACCAGAACCTGGAAAGTCCAGCAAGACGCAGAGGAAAACCTCGACCTTTTGACCTCACTCAAGCTAAAGCCGTTAACCTGGTAGAGGCTAAAATATAAACATGGAAATATTTATCATCAGCATCTTCAGGTTCTAATCATTACTTCGGTTCCTCATCCC
>NW_006800588.1:21289-23353 GCF_000485575.1 Poecilia formosa | reverse complement strand
CTTTAAAAACCTGCAGCTTTAAAAACCTGCAGCTTTAAAAACCTGCAGCTTTAAAAACCTGGAGCTTTAAAAACCTGGAGCTTTGAAAACCTGCAGCTTTGAAAACCTGCAGCTTTGAAAACCTGCAGCTTTGAAAACCTGCAGCTTTAAAAACCTGCCTCTCTCCATGGTTCTCCTGCTGTGGTGAGATGTCAGCCGGATCTTCACGGTACCGTATGACCTGTTCACTGTGTTGAGCAGAAAAGGTCCACTTGTTTGTCAGGCTGTGACAACATGACACACACACACACACGCACACACACGCACACACACACACCAACCTGCATCAGGTATGCAGCAGCAGTGAGCCCATAATCAGCCAGATGGAGCAGAACCCCAGAACCCCGCGGCCCGACCCTGACAGCTCCAACCTCTCAGGATAAAAATAGTAAATCTGCCAATTAGATTCTGCTCACAGAGGCGAGAGCCGCTTTGACTTCTGAACCGAGTCGTCTCGGCTGAATCTGAATCAGGACGGATTCTCTTCCCTGAAGGAAACTGGATGATTCACAAACCCACAAAAAAATCCAGTTGTCACAGACAGGAAAAGTTTCTCAGAGCAGAAAAACATTTATGGTTCCTGTCAAACCAAAATCTCCTAAAAGATCCTGATGTTCTGAACGCCTCTGAGCGGTGCGTTCACTGACCTGAGGAAGAATGCGGCCGCACCAGACGGAGCCGGGCTGGTTTGGGTGGCGATGCTGTGGGCCGCCGGTTTCGCTGGGACGTCCTGGGTCGTCATGGCAACACGGCCCTGGCAAGACGTCGAACCCTGACGACAGAGAAGAAGAAACGTTCCCGATGTTCAGAACATTCTGGGAAAGATGAAGTCTCTGGAGGAACAGGAACAGGAACAGGAACAGGAAACAGGAAACAGGAAACGCTCATTAACCAATCAACTTGAGTCATAATCTGGTTCTGTTTGATCACTAATTATTTGTTTCCATCTGAGCTGCTGGTCAAAATGTTTCTGTAAGAAAAGATAGCTGAGTTTTAACACAACGAAAAAACATCAACAACGACCTTAAAGAAGCAACTGCTGCTGCCCAACAACCTGGGAAGGGTCATAAGGTCGCCTCCGAGCAGGAAAATGCAGAATGATTGTGGGCGTCTGGAGGAAGACTGGCATCTGAATACCAGCTGTGAAGCACGGTGGTGGTGGTATGATGACCTGGTCAGCAGCTTGTGGTCGTTGAATCCATCAGGATCTTTTCTGTCTAATAAATTATTCATCTGAACAGAGCAGCTGCAAAATGACAGACTGAAGTGGTTCTAATGGTCTAGTCAAAGTCCAGACCTCAAGCTAATTAAAATGATGTGGTGGAACCTCAGAAGCTAACACCTGCAGGCCAACCTGCCTCATCAGAGCTTAATCATCTCTGAAGTTATTCCACTTTCTTCTCCTGCTGCTCTCCAGTTTGTTCTTATTTCAACTGGTAACTTTTAGTTTTGTCAGTTTTTTCTCTCCGTAGAAGCTCCACCTCATCTGGCGTTCTGATTGGCTGTGGTTACTTCCTGGAGGAGGGAATCAGCTGACATGATGCTGCCATCACCGAACCGTTACCTCCTGCTGTTAAACCATGAATGTTCTTCTGCCAGGTTCTGGTTCTGCTGGAGGTTCCTTCCTGTTACAGGAGAGTCTTGCACTCCACTGTCGCCCCCTGCTGGTCAGGATGAGCAAACGGTTCGATCTGATCTGCTGGTTTTACTGGGACAGAAACGTTTTGATCCGTTTGATGAACTGAACTGGTTTCTGTTCAACCTGCCCAGGTTTCCTGCTCTGATCCATTTCTGGGTTTTATTTCCTCCCTGCTTGTTTCGGTTCTGGTAAATAAACGGGCCTTCGGTTCTGCTCGGTTCTGGTGGATTGTTACGGCAGCAGGAAGCAGGTGATGCGCTCAGCCGGCTAACAGGATTACAGAGAGAGCCGGCGGCGGGCCGACCCGCTGCCAGAACCAGAACCAGAACCACAGTTCATCTCAAACGTCTCTGTCTGCTCCGGTCGGGCCATCAGAACCGGTTCTG
>NW_006800588.1:18045-20684 GCF_000485575.1 Poecilia formosa | reverse complement strand
CCTGCCTCCTGCCTCCTCCTGCCTCCTCCTCCTGCCTCCTCCTGCCTCCTCCTTTCACCTCCAGCCTCCAGACCTGCAGCTCATCCAGGAATCAGCCGCTGAGAGGCTCAGATAAGCAGCAGCTCCGTGGAAAATCAAAACCATGAATGAGTGACAGACGGAGCCAATCGGGAGAAAGTGGCCTCCTACCTCCTCCTGCCTCCTGCCTCCTGCCTCCTCCTGCCTCCTCCTCCTGCCTCCTCCTGCCTCCTCCTTTCACCTCCAGCCTCCAGACCTGCAGCTCATCCAGGAATCAGCAGCTGAGAGGCTCAGATAAGCAGCAGCTCCGTGGAAAATAAAAACCATGAATGAGTGACAGACGGAGCCAATCGGGAGAAAGTGGCCTCCTGCCTCCTCCTGCCTCCTGCCTCCTGCCTCCTCCTGCCTCCTCCTCCTGCCTCCTCCTGCCTCCTCTTTCAGTTTCTGTCTCTAAAAGCAGAAGGACAGTCAGAGGATCTGCTCTTAAAGGACGTCTCTTATCTCACAGCGGCCAGCCGCTCGGCGGCATTCAGGCCTGATGATTCCTGTCTCAGTGTCTGCTGCTTCAGTCGGATCCTGTGGATCTGGTGGAGATAATGAGGCTGAACGCTTTTACAAACTCCAGCTTCAAAATACAAAGAGGAACATGGAGGAAATGATAAGAAAAAATGTTTTTCTGCAGCAGAACAAGATGATCCAGTCAGGAGAAGCAAACTGATGCTAAGCTACTTAAAGGTGCACCATGTAGGAAACACTGACCTCCGGTGGTCAGACTGGGCATTGCAACACTGACAAACTCCATGCAGTAACAGAAAATGATCATTAATGCATTGATCATTATAGGGAGTCTATAAGGTGTAATTACTGTGTAATAAACTCCTCTCACCGTTTCCGGCTGAGGTTCAGCTCTGCTGCAGGAGACCCTCCAGATTCCCTCCAGGTAGTTATGAGCGTTCAGCGGCGTGACCGTGGCGAGCCCTTTGGCTCCGCCCCCTCCCAGGTAGGTGCTGTGCACGCCGCCCCACGGAGCTCCGCCCCCCTGCTGCTCCTCCTGCATCCACCTCTGCTGCTTCACCGGCAGCTCCTCGGCCTCCCAGGGGGCGGCGGGGCGCGGCGCCATCTCCCCGCTGACGCCCAGAACCCGACGCAGAGCCAGACGCCTCAGCTGCTGGTAGGCGGCGCCGCAGACGCTGCAGTGGGCGTCGCAGGAAGCATGGCGGCCGCGGTGAGGCCACTGCAGGCGGCGCAGCTTATCGAAGACGAAGGAGGCGTAGGCAGGGTCCTGAGGGGAGACGGCAGGTTTTATGTTCAAACATTTAGATTCCTCAGCTGGAGGCATGAAGGAAATCAGACACCTGGAAGTTAGAGACAGAAAAATGAACAAGAAGCAGCAGAAACAGGAAACTGAGTTTATAACTAGAATCACAGCATCAACATTCAGCATCTGATCAACAGGTTTGTTGTCTGTCCTCCCCACAGTCGTTCATCATCACACTGCAGGAACAAAACTAAGAACTGATTTAAAAGTCAATAATTCTTTTGTCTTGATAAAAACTTTTAGTTCAACTGGCAGATTTTATTTACAACAGAAATAATCTGCCAGAGGAACTGGAACTTTTTATCAAGATGAAGAACAACTCAGACAACCTGCTGAGGATTTACCTGGACTGATATTTACACCAGAAACATTTGGGGAGATTTAGTTTCTACACTGCAGAATGAAAACGGCTGAACTGGAACTTTTTACTTGATGTTTCTCATTATTTTAGTGTGAAGAAAGTAAAGTGATCGATCTGTGGGGTGTAAATATTTCTACACAGTTGAACGTCTGCTCTCTTTCTGCAGCAGCTGCTCCAGTTTCATCCAGTTTTATGTTTTCTGCACAAAGACGCAGCAGATCTGCCTCAGCAGCTGCTGCGCCTGAGGAGCTGCAGCTCCGCTGCAGCCGCCGCCGCAGCAGGACGTAAAACCGTCGGCGTCTGAAGAGGAGCAGCAGATTTACAGCCGGGGTGTGCCCCGCGTTTGACCTCCGGTCGACACTCGTCAGCCGAGGTCACAACCAGCGTCAGGGTGAAATAACTTCAGAGGCAGCAGCAGACGGAGGCAGCAGACGGTGACCTGCTCATCCACAGGCTTTTATTCTCCAACTTCTGGAGACTTTTACTCCAACTGGCAGCTCAGTTCACCTCTGATCTGCAGACGCCGTTAATAAAACACCAGGAGAGAGTTTGATTTAACTGCTTCAGCTGCTGCTCCTCCTTCCAAACATTAAAGTCCCTCAATAAACCTGAGGAATAAATTCAGAGACAGGATGAAAACAAACAACTTTCATTTCTAACTAAAGTTTCTGGACTTTAAGGGGTTAAAGTCAACCTGCCTGACATGAAGCCGATCCAGCTTCACATCGAGGCGACGATGAGAAACGATCTGGAGAAACTTCAGGATTTAAGACGAGAAATGATTTCTGATGTTAGAAAACGTTTAAATCTGAAGCGTTTCCTCTGTCAGAATCACTGAATCAGTTCTGAAAACAGACGATTCACTCAGATGTCATCAGATGATGCTGCAGTCAAAGCGCCGCACCGGGTCTGACCGGGCCGCACCGGGTCTGACCGGGCCGC
>NW_006800588.1:6409-16797 GCF_000485575.1 Poecilia formosa | reverse complement strand
ACACACACACACACACACACACACACACACACGCACACACGCGCACACACACACACACACACACGCACACACACACACACACAGCTCATTACATCAGAACCGGTTCTGTTCGGTTCTGATGAAGAGAAATCTGAATCGATGCTCTGCAGAAACAAAAACATTTTTAAAGATTAATTTGATTTCTGGATGAAGCCTAAATGTTCACACTGAGAGAAAAACCTGATTCTGTAGTTGATCAGTTTATAATTGATCAGTTTATAATTGATCAGTTTATAATTGATCAGTTTATGATCAGACGGATCACCTCAAACAGATTCACTTATTTCTGCTGTGCTGCAGCAGGATTCATGTCGATCCATGGAGTTTGGTGAACGGTTCTGGTCGGGTCCGTTTCTCTCACAGCTCAGATCCATTTTAACTTAATGAATGAACATAAGCAGCGTTTTCTGTGCTGTGGTGTCAAATGTTCTCATGAGGGCTAGTTCACTGAGAATCAGATAAATTAACTCCTTAAATCTCGTTTCCATGGTAAAAAATATTATTTCTAATAAGTTCAGTTCAGATTAAAAATCTTCTTTGAATAGCAGAAAAACCAACATAGAGCAGGATTCATTTTTATTCTGCCTCCGTCTGTCGGCACATTAATCCTGAGAGAGACATGCTAACAAGGCTAACGAGGCTAACGAGGCTAACAAGGCTAACAAGGCTAACGAGGCTAACGAGGCTAACGAGTGTGTGAAGGAGCTGCTTTCACTCCCTCAGCTCTAATTATCCCATTAATCACCGGCGGAGCGGCAACATGGCGGCGCGGCAACATGGCGGAGCGGCAACATGGCGGAGCGGCAACATGGTGGAGTGGCAACATGGCGGCGCCTTTCATCCAAACGCTTCCAGCAACCAAATCAGATTTTACTGAAATGAAACTCAGATTAAGATGCAGGTTCGATGTTTTCACCAAACAGGAAATCCTGCTTCAGCTTCAACGGAGGAAAAGAGTCGGACCCCAGCAGTAAGACAGAAATCAATAAACCTGAAGAAAAATAAAGAAAACAAAGAATAAAACAGGAAGTGACTTTTATAAAACATATAATTTATTTTCTGATCTGTTTTTTCTTTTCTGTCCCTAAAAGCTGTTTTTGTTTTTTATTTATTTTTTCAAATGTACTCTTATTTATACTAGACAAGATGTTTTGTTAGACAAGATGATTTATGTTGGTTTATGTTGTTATAAACCAGCATAAACAGGTGTTTATGTGAAAAGGTTAAGGTCTGGACTTTGACTAGGCCGTTGCAGCACACTGATGTATTTTTATCCATCCATTCTTCTGTATATTTGCTTCTTTGTTCTGTTGACCCAGTTTGGTCCAAACTTCAGCTGATGGGCGGATCAGATGGACTCTGAAGGGTTCTGGTATGTAAAGAGCCCACATCATCACTCTGCCACTACCATGTTTGCCAGTCATTATGAGCTGCTTTTCATTATTGGTTAATAAATATTTATTCCGTTTTGCTCCTTAGGCGTTATGAACCAACATAAAAGTTACGGATCGTTTCTTGTGTCTGCAGTCTGAGGTAATCCGTCCCCGGGGCCCCGGGCCCCACCACCACCGGCCCCCACATCGCTGGTTAAAACAGGTTGGGAGGATTAAGAGGAAGCAGCTCCTGAGGTTTGATTCCTGTTTGAGGGAAACAAACTGAGGGAAGGAGACCCAGGAGAAATGGAGGTGAAGGTGAAGGAGGCAGAAATGAATCCTGATTCTCTGGAGGGAAAAACTCAGTTTTTATTTCTTTGGGGGAGAATCTACTTATTCTGTCCTCTGCAGGCTCCTGTAGTCGTTCTGTGACCCTAAAATATCAAAGCTGAAGTTTCCAGAGGTCATTTTTAAATAAAACGTCCAAATGATTAATGTTCCCACAGAACCAGAAGCGGTTCTGTTCAGACCTGATGGGGCAACAAGAACCCAGAGAACAGAGACACTCAGATGGTTTTGGTTTGGTTCTGATGGCATCAGAACCGGACCTGAACCAGCCTGATGGACTCTGAAGCTCGTTATCGCAGAGCGCAGAGACCCGGCGGTCGGGTCGCGGTCGGGCTGAAGCTGATTGGCTCTGGCAGAGGAACGATCAGATCAGATCAGAGAGTCTCTTAACGAGGTTTTTACATTTTATGAAGCTGGGAGAAAGTAAATGAGGCGCATCAGCAGTGGCTAGTTGTTGCTTTTATGTTGTTTTGCAGAAAGGAGTGAAAAAAGCACCAAGACACCAAACAACCTGGTTTAAAACTTTTGCACGGTCCTGTCTGTGTTCTAACAGTTACAGCAGATTCATCTGAAAAACAATGTGACCAAACGAGGAAGCTGCTCTGCTGAGTCAGCAGAAACAGGGACAGCCTGACCTGCAGCTGCAGCTAATTACAGGTTTTACTTTAATTAGACCACGACGCATGAGTGGATCATCAGCAGCAGCAGAGAGATGAAGACTGACACCAGGAAGGAGGGAGCAGAGAGGACGGTCCGTCCAACTGTCCATCAGTCTGAGACGCTTTAAATGTTCTGCAGCAAAACATTTAAAAAAAACTGGTTTTATCAAGGAGAACAGAACGATAACCGACCCGATGATTCCTCATTCGGGTCAGAAAGTTCCCTTTGTGCTGACGATGCTGCTTTTAGGACTTTTACTGCAGCTAAGCTGAAGCGGTCACTCCTAGGTCAAAGGTCACTTCAGGGGTTTTCCTTCTTCTCCTCCAGATGATAAAATCAGTCAGCACCTCAGCGAGGAGATCATGGTGGTCAGAACATTTCTGACAGAAGATAAAACCTCTGAGATGCTGAAGAGTCTGGATGCTGAGCGGCTGATGCGTCTCTACATGAAGGACCGAGACGCTCCTGGGGGTCGGGGGGCGTTTGGAGGAACTCTGAGAAGAATGACCAGGAAGAGTCTTCCAGCTTTTGGAGACCAACTGGACAATCTTTGGGGAGGATTTTCATGGGTTTCATTAAGATCCTGAAGAAGTAGATCTGATCTTTAGTCATGTTGATGTTCTGAGATGTTCAATGTGACCAAGATCCCTCAGAGGAACCTTCAAGTCCAGCAGGAACGTTGGAGCCACTGACATCCTGATGGTCCTTGGACTTCTGATTATCTGGGTCATAAAATATCAGCATGGTTTAGTTTGGGCTTAGTCTGACCCAAAACATCCAGTCTAGACTACATAGCACAGAAACAGGCTTAAGTTTGGTTCTGTAAAGGAGGTTCTGACGATGGATTGGTAGAGGAGATGAATAATCAGTTACAGGTGCCACCTTCAGTACGACGGCCAGGGAGCGAAGGAGAGTCCACCAATGAAATCATCCTTAATGTCATAAAGTTTAAAATCTGACAAGTCCTGATCCTGGCAGGAGTTGAGCTTTATTTTGGCTAAAGCTCCATCTAGTGGAGCCGAGAGGAACTGCACCACATGGTGAGATGCATTTAGATGCAGCTGCCAGGCGGCTTTACAGAAAAATAGTTGAGGAAACTCTAGTTAAAGCCGTTTCTCCTCAGCTCCTGCAGCTTGACCTTCCTGCAGGGAGACTGGATGGTATTTCCAGACAGGAATCCGGTTTTAATGAGTCAGTTGACATTTAAACTGTTTCTTTTCCCACTTCAAGCTGAACCCAAACCAGGGTGATGGAATAGCCTGAAAGAATCCAGTAAATGAAGCTAAATGTTGCCTCTGCAGCCCATTGGAGTGTGTGCAGCACAGCGAGCAGCTCGGAGGGCGAGAGAGCATCGGATGAAGCAGAGCGAGAGGTCGGCTCAGTGGAGGAGCCGGAGAGCGAGAGATCGGAGCGAAGCCTCGACGAGAGCGGCTCTGATGTTCACGCTTCCTCTCAGCGACCTGACAGAGCGGCTCAGCGTCAAACACCGAACCAAAACCCAGCAGAAACGACAGACTGAGGAAAATCACCACAGAAACTCTGAACAAGAGCAGCATCCAAACCTTTAGATTCCCTATGAAACAGCAGAGGTCGGACATTTCAATCATTGGCAGCAACGTTTGGGCCAAATACCAGAAGAAACACACAGTGAGACTTCATTAGCTGTGTGTTCTGTATGTTAGTTGATATTTTATGGCCAGATTGATCTGGTTGTCACACATTTTAGCTAAAAATGAAAGGTCAAAGGTAAAGATGAAGACCAGGAGTTGGGTTCAGTCATGACTGAAGGGATGTGACTGGAATACCTCACCAGAGAGACGTTCATCCTAACGAGGCATCTTAACCAGATGGTCAACGGGATCGTCTCCATGTGAAAGAGCAACAGCTCTACTCTCACGCCCTCCCAGATGACTGAGCTTCTCCTATCAGAGAGAGCCCAGACCCCCTGATGAGAAAACCCATTTCCTGTATCCATGATCTGGTTCTGTCAGTCGCTACATGAAGCTCGTCACTATAGGTGAAGGTAGGATCATAGAGTGACTGCTACGTTGAGAGTTGAGACTTTCAGAGCATCTCTCTTCACCACAGACGACCACTTTACCAATCGCATCAGATGTTTGCAGATGGTTCATCAATCATCTACCGATCGTCTTCATGCATGAACAAAACCCCAAAGGACTTTGGTTTCCCTCCTGATGGACTCGGTTTGATTGGGAACAAAGTTGCAGCCTTTGTTTTATTTTCAGCTGCTGTGGTTCACCTTCAAACTTCACCGTGTCAAACCAACCGATCCGTTAGACAAACCGGTTCCCTCATCCCGACCCAGAGGAGGAACTCTGTTCCGGTTCTGGGTCTGAGAGCAGCCATGTCTGATGGTGGAAACACGTCTGAGTTTAAAGTCTACAAAGTTAAAAACCTGCTGAGCTGCTGCTTCTTGTTTCTATAGGAAACTCAGACCGACTTCCTGTCGTGTTTCTGACCTTCATTGACGCGGCGTCAGTCAGAGCGGCAGCCTGTCTGTTCAGCTGCGACGCCATGATGTGGCAGCGCTGACACAGTCTCTGCTTCTCCTCCTCCGGCTTGCCGTAGCTGCTCAACTCTCCGGCTGACAGCGAGCCTTCGGGGTTGGGCCGCCGGGCGCAGCTCCTCCGGGCCTCGTCCTGCCCGCCGGACGAACGCAGGCGTTTCCTGCGACATGCGGAGCCCAGAGGCAGAGGACTCTGCCCCTCCACCACCTGTTGCCAGAGAGACGAGGATTTTATTCTTTCAACCTGAAGAGTGGAGACCCGGCAGTAACGGGGCCTCAGTCACCTGAAAACCACAGCTTTCCAACTAAAATTAAACATATTAGTCAAACACTTTATTTACTATTAATAATACTGTGAAACTTATCGGTGCGTCTGCTGATGTCTTTCACAGCGAGTCTCTAAAAGTAACAAGACAATAAAGAGAACTGGAAGACATTGTTATTAAACCTGCTGCTAATAAATAACATTTAATTCATGTAGCCAAATGAATGTTGGTGAATCTTACTGAAAATTATAACTTTTGATTTAGTTCTGCAGAAATTCCTGCATCTGAAAGATATTTTGCTCATTTAGTGTCTGTTTATTAGTTCTTCAATCTAAATTAATGTTAATCGATTTCATACCAACATCAGCATAGAAATCTTACATTTTACTGAAGTCTCCCAGATTCATTCCATAACGTTGGACTGTTTTAATTGACAGCTCTGTTTAAACCTGATGCAGGTTTTATTTAATCTAATAAAGGGTTCAGTACTCACCGTGTGCCTCCTGTAGTCCGGCCCGCGTCCCGGCGCTCCGGTCCAGAACTGGGAACACATTTCAGCTAAAACCCTCCAGTCGGACCTGAACTCTGCATCAGACGAGCCTCAGAGAGACTCTGATGAAATGTTTTAACACAGCAGAAATAAAGGAGGAGAGGTTCTGACGGATCGGAGGAGAACAACCACCGAGGCGTGAAGTTCAGACCGGCAGAGTTACACAACGATGAGCAGAGACTCTGCATGACTGAGCACAGCTAATCGGTTAGCATTAGGGAGGCTAACTGGCTCATATCATCTATATTTAGCTGTTAATTTTCCTTTATCATCTTTACTATCTATAATCAGCTCATCCTAAATGCTGCTGCCAGAGTCCTGACCAACACCAGGAAAACTCAACTTTCATTGTTTTTTGTTTTCAAAAATAAAGACAACATCTGTTGTGTTGATGTTACTATAATTACATCAATAGATGTTATTCTATTTTACATGTTTAACCACTGATCAGTGCCAGCTGTTCTACTGTTGTTATGCATAATAATAAACGCTTATAGTTGAAAAATTCAAAATAAAACAATTCAGTTATTATGTATAGCATCATGGAATTTACACCTGAGTAGGACAGTGAAACAATATATTTTCAAAATGTGTTTGTGTATTTCTGGATTGAAAGTCAGAGGAATGAACAGGAAGGATCTATGATTACGCTCCTTAGTGCACATCATAAATCATTCGAGTTTTATTTGTTTTTTTATTCTGTATCTGTTGCAAAACTTCCTGTTGATTTAATTTCAAATTATCATGGGATAAAATCACATAGCAAAGTGCTGTTTTTGAACATCATGTAGTAAATCTGAAGCTTAACCTTCTGCTAAACAAAAGATTTGATGTCTATGGTTATAATGGCAGCAGCAGTGAAACTCAATGCTTGTCAAGATACATTTTTTTGAGTAATTTTTGCCTTAACCAACTCTGAGACAAAGATGACAGGAAAGAAAATCCTCAGTCAATCAGGACTGTGAGGTCATTTCCAGGAAACAATTTGAAATCAACGTGAAAACACAAATCTTTCTCAGAAGAAGAATGAGAGGCATAAAGTCTCATGAGTGTGAACGCTTGAGTATGACTTAAATAACACGAGGTTGTAAAAGTCTACCCTCAGCAAAACGCTTAGAAATAAACAGTCATTTAAACAATGCTCAACATACAGCAGTCACTGCAGCAGCATGTTTCCATGCTGCCGTTGCAATTTACACACAAAATCAAGCACAATTATTACCGTGAGTTTTATTAGAAGTTGCTAATAAAACTCATTACAGTTGGGTGGATTTTACAGGTTTTACTGAAAAATGTCAAATCTGGCAACCGTGCCAAACGGCGCCATTCTTGTCATTAATGACCAAGGCGCATGCGCCATGCTGGATAGAAATATGACGCAGCTTCGACGTAAGTGTTATTTAATAAGGTGCAGCTGGCACCTGATTGCACGGACACGCGAAACTGGCGTCTGATATTCATGAACTTCGGAACCATTTTCTGATCTCCAGAGACAAGGAATCCGCGTGGACGCCCAGCGAAATGACTGAAAACTTTTACGGATACAACTGAAATTGTGTCGGTGTTTATCGAGGCCTAGACTGGCGCCTCGTACTTGACCTGCGAGTAGGCCGCGGGAGCGCCATGTTTGAAATCGCTGCGTTTGTCATTCGGTAAGTTGGTTTCGGGAAACATCATTATAAGTTGTTTCTTTTCCTGATTACATTATTGAAGCATTTTTTGTGTCTAAACAGAGCAGCAAACAAGAGGCCGACCATGGCCTCTCAGTGGTGGTTTGTTTGACTGGTGGCGTCCCTGAAACACTTGAGGAGAAATAATGGCGTCTGGAGCTCGCAGTTGAAAGATTATGGATTCCCTTCAATCAATTGAGGATTCCCTTCAATCAATTGAGGATTCCCTTCAATCAATTGAGGATTCCCTTCAATCAATTGAGGATTCCCTTCAATCAATTGAGGATCGCTTCCGTCAAGCTGAGGAATCGCTACAAGGTGCCTGGCGGATCCGCCCAACTCATCAAAGGTTGGTTAAGTCAAAGAACTGTTCCAATGGCGGGTCCAGAAGACATCTCAGGGTAGGAGCTGTTGCGGGTTTTGCTGTGCTGTGCTGCTGATGCTTTGTTGAAGGCCAACGCCGCTTGGCCTCTTGCTTGCTGGTTTGGATTGATTCTCTGCTGAGAGTCAATGAGCTGAGAAAGATTCTGCTGTTTTAAATCCTTCTGTCTTTGGGTTTTTTTGGTGTTCAAAGCGGTTGCTGTGGTCTTGTGACCTGTAATGGTTTAGGTGTAACTAGAGTCCAATATCTAGAATTTGAAGTTCCTGGCTTAAGTTGAGGTGAAAGAAATATGGCTGCCAATGCTTTGGCAAATAGTTTAGAGGTTGTGATTCTGCATAGGTTTAATATACCTTGATGGTATACCTACTTATTAGTACTGATTTAAAGCGGCTATATTGACATTAATATAGCTGCATTGAGATGATATTTGTCTTTCTGATGAATATTGTTTTTAGTGAAAATAAGGTACTTACATTTTAACATGCATACATATATTTTTATTTTTTCTGCTTAATATTTGATATTTAATCTAAATGTTTCAAAGACAGGGTCCATACTTTAATAATTCAATAAGTCAAACGAATTTCATTTACGTTCAACAATTCAACCGTTTAAACTGATTTTTGCGCCAAAACAACGCGTGTCCTCTTGCGATTTCATCTTGCGATTTCATTTCTTCTGGATGACGGACAACAGATCACCTGGAGCTGCAGGCCAGAAGTCGGAGGTAAAGTTCACACTGTAATCCACCATCTCTTGCAGGTTTTCAGCTGAAAAGAGGATCGACTGGGACCTGTCCTTCAATGTTTAAGTCTGTTTCTAACCCACTTTTTCTCTTAGAGGAAGCTACTGGTGGACCTTTTGGTGTGAATAACTACTTTTTTCTCATAGATAAAGCCACCCAAGGAGCTTCTACTGCAACTAACTTTTTTTTTTATTCCTATAGAAAAGCAGCTCTTTTTCTTTTTCTGTCTCTTTATACTGTCCTTTCAAATCCCCCGGGGGTCGTGACAGATGGCCTTTCATACTGAGCCAACTTCTGGTTCTGCTGGAGGATTCTTCCTGTTAAAGGGAAGTTTATCCTCTCCACTGTCACTACATGCATGCTCGATATGAAGCATTGATCTAGCTTACTTAACTTCTAACCAATTTAAATAATTGGTGCAGCGTTGGCCTTTTTTTGTTTTTTGGAAACTCTTCCTGTTAAAGGGAAGTTTTTTCTCTCTAGTCATCACTTGTATCCTCAGTAGGAGGCATTGCTTAGGCTTACTTTGCTTTTAATGAATTAAAAAAAAATTGGTGCAGCGTTAGCCTTTTATTTTTTTTGTGGAAAATCTTCCTGTTAAAGGGAATCTTCTCTCCACTGTCACCAGCATCCTCAGCATGTCTATGGTGATGGATAATAGTTTTCAGCTCATGATTGAGAATTTAAGGTCTTGTCAACACCACATGCAATATGGACTGGGAAGATATGGAAGCCGAACAACAGTTTTTGTCAATGTGGAGAATCTGAAGACACCAGCTGGCCTCAGATGGGCAGGAAATGTGGATATCAAAATGCACTGGAGTGTGAAACAAACGCCAGGAAATGTTTGCTCGTTCCAGTAGCCACTCCTCAAGGCTATGAAGTCATCGGATGAGTTCAAGGAAATTGGTAACAAATGAGTGCATTGAAAAGGTCAATCCATTCGTACAATGCTCCATGCAAGAAAAACATGTCAGGCCATTTGGAAGTTCTGATTTTGGGTACTACAATGTACCCAAGGTCAGAAAGGGAGCCAGACTGAAGAGTAAATGGCTTGGGTTTCCCTTCAGTCGATTTTGTGTGGAAATGAACCCGATTGACAGGAACCAAAGGGGTAGGGCTACAATTTGGTTGGATTTGTGTTGAAACCTGACCAAAGGTTTTAAACAAAACCCTTTACCTGCATGACGGGTAAAGGGTTTGGGTCACCCTTCGGTTGGGTTTGAGTGAAAATGAACCTGACCGACGGGTAAAGGGTTTGGGTCACCCTTCGGTTGGGTTTGAGTGAAAATGAACCTGACCGACGGGTAAAGGGTTTGAGTTACCCTTCAGTTGGGTTTGAGTGAAAATAAACTTGGCTGACGGGTAAAGGGTTTGGGTCGACCTTTGGTTGGGTTTGAGTGAAAATGAACCTGACCGACGGGTAAAGGGTTTGAGTTACCCTTCAGTTGGGTTTGAGTGAAAATAAACTTGGCTGACAGGTAAAGGGTTTGGGTCACCCTTTGGTGGGAATTGTGTGAAAACGAACCCAGCTGATGGGTAAAATGTTTGGGTCACCCTTTGGTTGGGTTTGAGTGAAAACGAACCTGACCGACGGGACGGGTAAAGGGTTTGGGTCACCCTTCGGTTGGGTTTGTGTGAAAAGGAACCTGACCGACGGGACGGGTAAAGGGTTTGGGTCACCCTTCGGTTGGGTTTGAGTGAAAACGAACCTGACCGACGGGATGGGTAAAGGGTTTGGGTCACCCTTCGGTTGGGTTTGAGTGAAAACGAACCTGACCGACGGGATGGGTAAAGGGTTTGGGTCACCCTTCGGTTGGGTTTGAGT
>NW_006800588.1:2445-6011 GCF_000485575.1 Poecilia formosa | reverse complement strand
AAACTTGGCTGACGGGTAAAGGGTTTGGGTCACCCTTCAGTGGGAATTGTGTGAAAACGAACCCAACTGGCGGGTAAAAGTTTTGGGTCACCCTTCAGTGGGGTTTGAGTGATAAGGGTAAAGGTGTGAAAACTAACCAAACAATCTTAGATTCTTTGGTCAAATACGTGTATGGAATCTATATAAAGGTTACTAAGAAGGTAGCAATAAAAATGACATCAGTTTAAATGATTCACTTAGTCCCCAACTGCTCCTGACATCGACTGACAGAAAAGGCCTCCATCGACCCCACCACTGATGGATGACATCAGTGACCCTACCATTGGACTCGGAAGTCTTCCTCAAGAAATGCTGCAGGTATTTGCTTATGAAGGTATTTTGAGTTTCTGTAAAGTGACGATTTCATTCAAAGTTGTGAAAGTTTTTAACCCTTAAACTTGAACCCATCCTGTTGTATTCCTGTCCTCCTTCAGGAATCCTCGTGGATCATGTTTTTGTCCTGGATTTCGCCCTTCATTGAACCCCCATCAACCGATGGAAAAGGTCCTCATCACCCCGAAGACGACAGAAAAGACTCATCGCCTCCCCAACTGATGGAGGACCTTAGTGATCCTTGGGATCATTAAGGTCCTCCATAAGGTATTCCTGAAGAAATGCTGCAGGTATTTTGCTGTTTAAGTGATGGTTACATGTTTTTGGAATAGTCATAATTTAATTTTGATTTGTTAAAGTGTTAAACCTGCACCCATCCTGTTGTCCTCCTCTTGTCCTTCAGAAATCCTCCTGGATCATCTCCCCGAAGATGGAGTTACGATGGAAAAGGCCCTCATCGCCTCCAATGATGGATGACTTTAGTGACCCTACCATCGGGTTAAACGATCTTTCTCAAGAAATGTTGCAGGTATTTTGGTGTTATTTCAGTGATGGTTACGGATATTGTTGAATAGTTACAATTTCATTCTGAGTTGTTAGACCTGCACCCGTGCTGTTGTCCTTCAGTAATCCTCCTGGATCATCGCCTGAAAGAAAATGGAAAAGGCCCTCATTTCACCTTTCCTGGATTTCACCCTTCATAGGACCTCCATCGACCGACGTAAAGACCCTTATCAACCTGACGAAGATGAAAAAGACTAATCGCCTCCCCCGCTGATGAATGGACTTTAGTGACCCTACCATAGGCAGCAGTCTTTCTCAAGAAATGTTGCAGGTATTTTTGCTGTTATTTCAGTGATTGTTATGGATGTTTTTGGATAGTTACAATTTCATTCTGAGTTGTTAAATGGTTTGACCTTAAACCTGCACCCATCCTGTTGTCGTCCTGTCCTCCTTCAGGAATCCTCGTGGATCATCTTGTTTTCGTCTTGGATTTCGCCCGTCATTGAACCCCCATTGCCGTGACGACGATGGAAGACTCATTGCCTCCCCTGCTGATGGATGATCTTGGTGACCCTACCATAGGTAGCAGTCTTCCTCAAGAAATGCTGCAGGTAGTTCGCTGTTATTTTAGTGATTGCTATGTATGTTTTTAAATAGTGATTAGTCCTGTCGCGATAAATGATAAATCAATTAATCGCATGATAAATTAAACCTATCAACCTCATTTTAATTATCGGTTGTGAACGTTTATCGTCTCTTCCTGCCTTTTTTTTTTTCTTTCTGTTGATGACACTGAATGAAAAAAGGCTCAACTCTGGTGCTCTCCTCCCTTATTTCCTTAGTGTAATGTCCAGCGCACACTACACGAGTTGTTGGCTGATTGTCGGCCCATTTTCAAAACTGGAGACGACACATTAGCCGACAGAAATCCTAGGTATAACGGTTCGATCAGGTTCAGCCATGTGGTGTCCAGCCACAGGAGCACAAAATAATGGCTACAGTCCAGTTAACTAATTTTAAAACCAGGCATTAATCAATGCTTTACTAGAATCTACCTGTGATGCATGTGGCTAGAGTCGGCGTAAAGTCCTGACTGAATGAAAATTATAACCTATTTATGTCACGTTAACGAAGAACAGCTGAAAACTTTCTGGGTTTATCAACTGCGGTAGCAATTTGGCTCCAACTCCTCCCCTTTTCATTTCTATATTCTTTGCACGAAATGTTAAATATTAATGTTGTTTCCAGAAATCATTTCCAATATCTGCAGGACTTCGGGTTGCACCGTTTCAGCTGTTTGGGATTCCCCTCCGTAATTTCCCCTCAGAAAGCAGGAGGAGAATCCACGCTCTCTGATTGGCTACCTGTCACATTCAGCAATAACGCTCCCAATCAGGGAAAACCCCTGATTTAGATCGGAATGGCCACAACGATCTACATCACTCTACAGGATGATCTGTTACGAAATCACCAGCGACAATCTTAGATTGGCCAACGATCTAAGATTGTCGTAGGGGAAAATGGGAGCAAAAAATGGTGTAGTGTGAACTACTGCATTAGGACGTCGGATGTGTCCATCTTTATTTAAATCTGATTACGGAAGGGCAATATAGTATACAGACTTCATATCTGCACTCTTTTGGTTGAATCAAGTATTTATGTTTAGTTTTTATTAAAGTACGTTTTTTGTTAATGGAGACTGAGAATCCATTTTATTTTTGTTTTTGGTTGTTTTAGTTTCAGTTCCAGTCTTACGTGTTCTTTTGAAAATAAAGTGTATATATACCTATGGCAGGAAATCACATGCATTGTTACTCATTTCCATTAAGTCGGTGTCAAAAGGTCTTGAAACAATATTATTGTTTATCGCAATAATTTTTTAGACAATCACTCAGCAAAATTTGTTATGGTGACAGGTCTAATAGTTATAATTTCATTCTGATTTGTTAAAGGTTTAAACCTTCACCCATCCTGTTCTGCAGAAATCCTCCTGGATCATCGCCCCAATGACGATGGAAAAGGCCCTCATCGCTCTGACTGATGGATGACTTTAGTGACCCTACCATCCAGTTCAGTCTTTCTCAAGAAATGTTGCAGGTATTTTGCTGTTATTTAAGTAATGCTTACATATGTTGAATAGTTACAATTTCATTCTGAGTTCAAGGATTTGACCTTAAACCTGCATCCGTCCTGTTGTCCTTCAGGAATCCTCCTGGATCATCTCGTTTTTGCCTCGGATTTCGCCCTTCGTTGCTTCTCATTGGCCGACAGAGGAAAATGACTTTATGGACAATTTTGTTTAGAGACGTCATAATTTTATGCGTTTTTCTTAGACTGGTTAATTGTGATCTCTCTGCATTTATGCTGCCGTTTGTCATTTTTTGTCTCTATTACCTTAGTTATTTGAACAGTTTTAGTTTTCTCTGTTGTTTTTCTCTCCATAGATTTTACACCTGGTCTGGCGTTCTGATTGGCTGTGTTTTCTTCCTGGAGGAGGTCATTGGCTGACGTGGAAAGTTCATGAACATGGAAAGTTCTCCTGATCAGTCGACCTGTCGTCTCTCTGCTCCAGTCAGTCATGGCAGATGGCTGCTGGTACTGAGCCCAGTTCTGGTTCTGCTGGAGGTTTCTTCCTGGTAGAGGGAAGTTCTTCCTCTCCACGGTCACTACATTTATGCTTTGTGTGAGAG
>NW_006800588.1:0-1918 GCF_000485575.1 Poecilia formosa | reverse complement strand
AGATGCCAAAAGGTTCAGAACCCCAAAAGTAGATGCCAAAAGGTTCAGAACCCCAAAAGTAGATGCCAAAAGGTTCAGAACCCCAAAAGTAGATGCCAAAAGGTTCAGAACCCCAAAAGTAGATGCCAAAAGGTTCAGAACCCCAAAAGTAGATGCCAAAAACTTTCAAAACGTTGTAATGTTAGTTCACAACAATGTTGTTCTCAAGGCATTTTGCAAAAAGTTGTTTCAGTTCAGTCATAGATTACTTTTGATCCAAGTTATCAATGCATTAGGATTATTAAATTTGTTTTAAAATTTTGCACCAAAGGAAACCCAGCATGGTCCCAGTATGGTCATTACTTACAGCATTTACTCTTCCTGACCAGCAGGGGGCGACAGATAATCACTTGTGTAGAGTCGTTGACTTTACAGCAATTGCTCTTACAGGGAATGCATGTGGTGACCGTGGAGAGGAAGAACTCCCCTTTACTAGGAAGAAACCTCCAGCAGAACCAGAACTGGGCTCAGTACCAGCAGCCATCTGTCAGGACCGACTGGAGCAGAGAGACGACAGGTTGGCTGATCAGGAGAACTTTCCATGTTCATGAACTTTCCACGTCAGCTAATGACCTTCTCCAGGAAGAAACCACAGCCAATCAGAACGCCAGACCAGGTGGAACTTCTACATAGAGGACAATGGAGAAATCAAAAAGTTTAATTTCTAACTAAACCTTTTAGTTAGACAAGTTTGTTTGTAACTAAACTTTTTGTTTAGCTTATTCTGGATAAACCAGATGGCATTAAAAAAAGTTTTCTACAATGTATGTAAATATCTGGTTTCTTAAATTTGAACTGCAAAAATAAATCAAAATGTAGAGGCTTGTCTCTAGATCATTGTTATGTAAATGTCTTAAAATAAACTTTTCTAAATTTGGTCATAAAATGCATTAAATTCCTACATGGTAAGTCAATATCCTGCAGTCAATAGATGCAGCATGAGGTCGGTGTGTTTCTCAGGGATATAAAAAGCATTGAGTCCTGTTGAACAAGGAATCTGCTTCACTGGGTCAGAGGTCAAGTTCATACTACTGCAGAGGAGATTAGACTAGAGTCCAGCTGAGATAATCTGAGTATTTGCTAAAGGAGTCTGTCTCCGCCTTGTCAGATTTAATTTCTTTAACTGGTGTGGTTGGAGAACCATTCACAAGGTTAGAGTGAAAAAAGGACAGTCATAAATTCAAAATGATTCAAGATCTAATTATTATGACGGGAGCAAAAAACCTCAACCACAATGACATGAATGTGAAATCTGGGCAACTGACATTTATCCAAGTTTTAATAACTGGAACTTCTTTATTATTCATCTCAAAATGACTTGAGTCAAAGTATCGACACGAAATTACTGAGGAGATTTAAAACCTGTAAAACAACTCTTCTATATTTACACTGACTGCACTAAATACGACCAACAGGAGGAGGAGTTCACACCCTGGTTAGAGCCCAAGTGGTTCATTCATCCTCTCCTGCACATGCCACTACCAGGTCAATCCCTGCAACTCTTTACGCTGGACAGATCATGTCAGGAGGAATCCAGTGTATGAGCTTCAGATCCAAACCTTAAATAGGCTTATTTGGCTGTAGCATCTCGCTAAGGTCTAAAGACAGCAGATATCTTGGCTTCAACAGTAAATAACTTCTGTCATATTAATAAATTGTAAATCAGCTCAAGGACACAAAGTCCTCCGTCACAACAGTCCGAGGCCAACAGACGGAGCCCGGCTCATTCTGCTCTGATGACTTGGGACCAGACGTTTCCTTTCAGAGGAAACCCCTGAATCTCTGCAGCTTGTTCAGCTTGATGAACTCAGGTGTACTTAGGAACAGAACTGGACCGCTGATTGGTTAGTTGCTGAACAACCAACTGGGATGATTGATG
>NW_006800587.1:195272-198661 GCF_000485575.1 Poecilia formosa | reverse complement strand
GGTAAAGGCAGACTGACTTAAACTTTTTAAAACAACGGAAACGATTTCTGTATTCTAATTATTGAAATTTAAAAGTGCTGTGTTGTTCCATCACCCCAGTTTCATACCGGACCACTTACAGCTCCGGTGTTAACGCTATAAAATGAACGCTCTCTGTCGTGGTGTCACCCATAGAGGAATTTCTTTATTTAAATGGGTTCATTTTTCAGAGGGATACAAAGTCAAGGTATCGTGATTTTAGCTACCAGTAGCAGGAGAACGGAGCTGCGACAAGAAGCTAACAGAAGCTACAAACACTGAATAGAAGAAGAGCTGCCATCGATACAGTTGCAGCCAGACATGATTTAATGTTACACAATACAGTTTTACCAAGTTGCTTAAAGTCTAAACTGGCATTGTTGTGACTGTAAGGTGTAAAGTTTACCTTCGACCAAACGCCCCCCAAAGGCATCCCAGCGCTCCCCTTTTGTAAAAATGTCCGCCAGCGCCCCCTGCCGTCCTTTGAACGCCCCCTGGGGGGCGGTACCGCCCACGTTGAGAACCGCTACACTACATGGAGCTGCACTAAAGTGAATGTCAACAAAACAGTCTGACTCTGGTCAGTGAGGAGAGCCTTCCGCAACTGGGTCGGGGTGTGGCCGGACGATGGTCACCCTTCTCCGTTTGCGCACAGCATGTTCGTGGAGAACGTGGTGCTAAATGACCTGCAGATGACCCGATTCTAGACGGTCGGTAGGTAGATAGGTCAGTCAAACTTTATTAACAAACCAGTGTTCTGACAACTATCCCAGCATGCACCGCGCGCTTCTTCTTCTACAGGCGAAAATGAAGTCGGCCTGCTTACCGTAGTTGCTAGACCTGTTGTGGGTCAATATTGGCCCATATATAAGGCCACAGGATTATAAGGCGCACTGTCGGCTTTTGAGGTAATTGAATGTTTTTAGGTGCGCCTTATAGTGCGGAAAATACGGTAATTTCTTAATGTAGTATAGTTAATTATTTTTACGTCATGCTGCTAATTGATATGCATTACTGGACTGGGCAGCGTCTATTAGTCGCAATGTGATGCATTGAGTTATGTCCAGAAAACCATTCTATCTCAATGCAGGATGAGCACATCTGTCACAAAAATATTAGTAGCGCCATCATTTATCAGAATGCTTAATTTAATTTATTAAAAGTTATTGGGGCCTCAGTCAGTGGTTTTTGTCACTACGGAGAAAAATGTAGATGGATTTATCTGCTTAATTTGTGATGGGATCTGGATTCACAGTGAATATTCACTAAACCGCATAAAATGTGGCTAAATAGCCGATGTTAATATGATTGTAATCTCACGGGTAAAAATAGTACATGACCGATTTTTTTTATATTGTCGGTCAAGATAACGGATAACAAAAAAAGTCTAGCGTGACCTGCCGCCCTGACACCAACTCACACATCTTCATTCACAGTCTTACTTGTAAATCGATTTTTCTTTTCTTGGACATTTTGATGTTAGCTTGTCGATGGCTCAGTTTTATTCGCTGGGAAAATCAATCAGCAGCTTGAGGTGACTGTGCTGCTCTCTAGTGGCGAGAAACCGTAATGTTGGCTGGTAACAATCGGAACCCATTATGGGAGATGTAGTTTGTAGTCAATTCGTGCTTAAAACCTATTTTAAGTCAATCATGGGTAGGCCTGTAACGATAACAAATTTTGCTGAGCGATTAATTGTCTAAAAAATTATTGCAATAAATAATATTGTTTAAAGACCTTTTAATGGACACTGATTTAATGGAAATGACTAATAATGCATGTGATTTCCTGCCATAGATTTCCTGCCACACTTTTTCAAAAGAACACATAACACTGGAACTGATAACCAAATAAACAAAACAACCAAAAACAAAAATGAAATGGATTCTCAGTCTCCATTAACAAAAAACTTACTTGAATAAAAACTAAGCAACATAAAGCGAAAGTGGAAATAAATACTGGATTCAACCAAAAGAGTGCAGATTATGAAGTCTGTATACTATATTGCCCTTCAGTAATCACTAGATTTAAATAGAGAAGATGGGCACATCCGACCACCTAATGCAGTAGTTCACACTACACAATTTTTTTGCACCTATTTTCCCCTTACGACAATTTTAGAACGTTGGCCATTCAGGGTAAAACACTCACAGAGTTGATCTGTTTGGATCAGACAGATCCAACTGATTGATGAATTAGTGCAGATTTTTCTACAAATGGGGACCAGGAGGAAGTGCGTTCAAACCCCAGATTGTCGCTGGTGATTTCGTAACTGATCATCCTGTAGTGCAGTGGTTCCAAACATTTTCTGGGGCCCCCCTATGGATTACAAATAGCTGTCTGGTTGAACGACTGAGTGGGGCGGGAGGGGGGATTCTTAGAGATTCCCTGTCTGTAAGAACAACTTTTTGGGGGGCAAAATTAATGTACAGTACATAGCTGGACATAGACAACAACATTGGTAGCCTACAGGCTACTTGTTAAGCTTAAGGTGCTGTATTGATATTAGCTAGCTAGTCATCCTTTAGCTAACTTTACCTGTATCCAACAGCTTTACTCAACTCAGTCGGTTAGGTTGGGGGCAAAACTGTGAAACGATCTTTGTATTTTGCTGGTTTGCTGCCGTGATTCTAACACAAACCTGAGTAGTTCTGCACAGCAGCAGCAGGTCTGCTTCACTGCTGCACAGGTGTAAACCCAGCCTTGTAGCGCTCATGATGCGTTTAAAGACGGCTCGGAAAAACAGGTTACCACATGTTAACAACGGATTAAACAGTTTTAACTGCTGATAAAAGTGACGGAGGACACAGATGGGAAGTGTGGAAGCCTCTACTGTATCAAATTGACATAGGAATAACAGAGAGTTGGCCATTCTAAGGTAAAAACCGAGAGCATACAGCATTCATGTTTTTTTTTGTTTTTTTCATCCAGACGGCTTCCCCCCACCCCCCAACTCCCCTGCAATGGGACGCCCTCCTAGGGGGCGGGCCCCACAGCTTGGGAATCTGTGCTGTAGTGTATGGTGTGTTACGGTAAATCGTCATGGCCTCTCCTATCTAAATCTGGGGTTTTCCCGACTGGGAGCTTAACGCTGAATGTGACAGGTAGCCAATCAGAAAGCCCGGATTCTCCTCCAGGCTTTCTGAGGGGAAATTACGGAGGGGAATCCCAAACAGCTGACACGGCGCAACCCAAAATCCAGCGGACATTGGAGATGATATGTGGAAACAACATTAATATTTATTCAACATTTCATGCAAAGAATATAGAAATGACAAGAGGAGGAGTTGGAGCCAAATTGCTACCGCAGTTCATAAACCCGGTAACTTTTCAGCTGTTCTTCGTTAACGTGACATAAATAGGTTATAATG
>NW_006800587.1:175924-194272 GCF_000485575.1 Poecilia formosa | reverse complement strand
ATGTGGCCCGCGGGCCTTGAGTTTGACTCATGTGCCCTATGGCAAGCAGTTTTCTGCATGGTCAGCATTGAAGGCCATATTGTTTTTGAGAGGGTCCAGCCAACATTCCAGACAGGACAGTGTTTTCCATCTTCTACATCTTCAACCTCCAGTATCAACATGAGGCAGCCAAGACTCTGGAGTTCATTCAACGGTAAAACCATTCCTATAATTTTTTTTACAATGAGCAAAATACAATGACATGGTTTTAAAGCAAGTTATGATTAACATTTGACAAAGTTGGTGATGTTTTCTCTTTACATAATTAAAAACAGCTTTATATATTGTATCAGCTGTCTTCAGGATGCCACACTATTTATATTCTCAGGAATTTTCTCATTTTTGATTATGTTTTTTAGTCGCTTCATTGGTATTAGCGACTATCTAACAAAGTCGCTGAGCGGCTGAGTAGGGGAGTGGTTGTTGACGCGCAAGCTGATCAAAACGTAAATCCAAGCTGCAGCTGCAATGATTTTATTGTCAATATCCAAAGGCAAACAGTGTTCAGCATAAAAACGGATCTGTAGAATTAAACAGTGATCAAAGACAAAACATAGCGGTCAGCAAAAAGTCTCCCCCATCACCCACTCACTGAAGTCACCAGGTGAGCAACAGGTGATCTACAATCACTAATAACACCACGTGATCTCACATTATCCCTATCCACAACAATTGGGATTAACCCAGAAAGGGGCACAAAAGCCGGTCATGGGAAGATGGTATCCAAAAAGACAGGAAAGATCATGCAAAAGAAAAAGCAGACCGTGAATGTGCAGGTTTCCACCCTCATCAACAACCTGATGGACTTTGAGTGGGATCGCATTCAGGTTAGGTATTACTATTCTATTGACTGTACTTTAAAAAGTAGCATTAGAGTTTTCCTTGCAGCAGCTTACTCAGTGAATACAATTGTAAAACTACATTTACAGTAAAAATACTGGAACCTACAGATGCCAGTATTTGAAAGTATATTTAATTTCGGCACTGTATTTTACGGTGGCCGACAGGTACAAACACCCGGCAAACACGAGAAAAACAAATGCAACAAAGAAGAAATGCAAAGAGCTGGCTGTTAATACAGCGGGAGCAGACATCTCCGAAAAGGTTGGGGCAATATTACACTTAGGTGATGCACTGATGAACCGAGCAGAAATGTGAGATTATACATCTACATTCTCGTCTACAAACATTGTTTAAATCATGTCGTGTCATGGTTGCTAAGCAACATAACGCCGAGGTGGAGGCTAGGTAGCTAGCTGAAGGCTACAGCTTCTCTGCAATGCTCTTTGCCTTCGCAGGACCCCTCTTCCGTAGACCGGGTCGTTTCTCAAGCCCATGAAAGAATAAGCTTGAAAGGATGAAAGACCCTGAACTCGGACACAAAGCTCTAGTGGACTGCAACACTTCCGTTTTCAGTTTTTATTTTTATCTTTTTTTTGCATCTCTTTTTTGTTTGCGTCTTTTCTTTGTTGTATTTGTTTTTCTCGTGTTTGCTGCGCATTTGCACCTGTCGGCCACCGTACTATATTAACGATTCTGTGTTTTAGTTCTGCTGGGCTCCATATGGTTATGTGTATTTGTTATAAGTTGCATTGTGATCAGTTATGTGTAGAGTGTTATGGGGTTCCCCTGTCTGACTGCTGACTCCGACTCACATGTGATGGACCTGTCATATGGGCGAGGGATCAGGACCGATGCTGACAGAACACCGGAAGAGCGGAGAGTTCAGTGTGTTAGCAGTGAAGCTATTCAGTTGAGTGTAACGATTTGTTAAAGGGCCGAGCTGCAGCCTAAGGAATAGCAGCTCGCTCTTATTTCTAATAAATCCTGTTGACGGTACCACATCTGCGGTGTGTTGGCGTCATTACAGTATTTGCTTACAGTAAACCACTTTAAAACGTAATTACAGGATTGAAAAGGTAAATTTCTAGTAAAAAACTGGTATCTATAGATGCCAGTTTTTTAACCGTTTTTCTGAAAGAACGGTAAAAAAAAAAAAAAAAGGCGTCTGTAGCCACCATCTTATTTTTTATTTTTTTTTTTTTACTGTTCTTTCGTTCTTTCAGAAAAACAGTAGATTACCGTTCTTTCAAAAAACGGTAAAATACTGGCAGCTATAGACCCTGAGGGAGACCATCTCTCCTTGGACAGACAAGCTGACAGAGGCTTGACCTGAGGAACTCATACTCTCTCCTCCTTCCTGGAGCAAAGGAGGGAGCTGGACTGGGGGGGAGAGAGGCAAGACCACTGTTCCCCGAGACGGATTAAGGAGAACCAGCCACGTTTGAAGCCAGTCAGTTTTATAAAACTCAAGGCCCTTGACTATCTTATGTGAGACTTAGAGACTGGATGTTCTTCAAACCTGAAAATCACACAAAAAATAATTCTGCTGTGTATGTCCCTTTAGCCCGGGCCTGCGGCTTATTATTGGTGTTTTTATTTTATTTTGTTTATTTCTACTATATTTTTCTTATCTTATTTTCTTACTTTTGTTTGCAGCAAGGTGGGACTGAATGGGGGGGTGGGGAATAGAAAAATACCGCATTTGCTGTTATTTGCTATTATTATTAATTGACAACCTGTTCTTGCTGATTGATTAGATAAAAAAAAATAGAAAAAGAAAAAAAGAGGAAGAGCCAGCCCAAGGCGCAGGAGAAAGAAGACAACATGAATCTGGACAAGATTTAGAATATAGAAACTCCACTGCATGGGGCACTTTGAGGTGGGGCAGAACAAACAAAATTAGCTTAAGCTTTGCTTTCTAGGAGTTTCCTCTTTATAACTAACCATCGCTCCTTTTTTTCTATTTTCTCTCTTAGACAGTAATAAAAGAGAAAAACAAACAAAAAAGGAAACCTCAAGCCTTTATATATATATATATATTGAAGCCATAATTAACATTGAAATATTTACTCACTTTAGCTGGTTTTGCTTATTGTTTTGTTTTCTTTTTGCTTTATTTTATTTCCCTTTTTTTATTACTTTTTATTTTTGAATACTTAATTATTTTTACTCTTAGTATACACATTAGCTTAGCTTCGAAGGACCGAACAGAGGGGTGGACAACACTAGAGCGGGCAGATACCAGAGATATGGCGTTCCTACACCACCTTTTTGGGGGAAGGGGGGTTAGGTTCCAGATGGAGCGGCCTGTCATATATAGCTAGGATGCATATACACTTAGAGATTTTATAGAGGCCATGCCATCAGGGGGATTGTTGTCGGTTCTATCTTTTCCTCTCTCTTTTAGCCTCTTTTAACTTGATTATTACGCACATGCTGCAGCTTACATAAATAACCATGTTTATGTATGACTGCTGGCAGGCATACATAAACAGACTCAAATTGATTAGACAACCCTTGGAGGATACAGATTGTAGAAAAGAATAAAAAGCTAAACATGCACTACAGTCTTGGCCTCACTTGGTTCCATCCAGATGGTGAGCTATGTGTGGCCCCAGCGCTGGACGGTGAATGTAACTCTGTATCTGTTCCATTTGTATGACAATGTATGGCTTGTAACATTTGATCATTTTTCGGCATTAAAGCCTGCTGTATATATAACCAACTCTCATTATTTCTCAAGGTAATTTACACTGAGGGGTTCTGGTCGGGTCCTGAAACTGGTAAACGGACCTGATGGAGCACAGAGACAAAAATGTATGAACTCCAACAATGGAGGGTTCTTTAGTTTTGACATAATAATGAACCCTCCATGACACAAAGAGAACTGAATTAATGAACTGAGAGTACATTTCTTTAATTAAACAAATGTTACAAAATGTCTTCATAACAATATGAAAAGTAACTGCTCTCTTTGCTGGCTCAATAAGATTTTACAATAGACTACATGACATGACATTACATTACACAGGCTTCTGTGAAAAAATACAGTGAATGTTTTACAAACAGGACAGTAAAATATAATACAAGATCAGTGTACAACTTAGTCTAAAGAGAAAATGAAATGACCCCTACATGGCCAATGACCAGCTAGAAAACCTGCTTGATAATCTGACGGCCATCTTGTTCCCCAAAGCAATGGGATCAAAGAGTTGGGTGGAGCCGGACACGAACAAGCCAGCAAAACTTTTAGAAATGTACAACAAACACCATCTTTTTCTGTATAAACTAACAGTAGCACCTTGATGTTCAAATGCCCCACAAACTGAACTCAGCAGTCCAATGCACAGAGTAAGAGAGTAGGACAGGCAGGCAATAAAAACACATGAAAATCAGCAGAGACTTATTTAAATGCAGCTTTATACTGCAGAAGTCAAATAATTGAACAAACTCAACAGAATTACTGTTTATGAAGCAGATGCTAGTTTCTCAGCACACCATAATGAGCAATAAAGAGTGATACAGTTCACCCAAGGAGGGAATGTAGTTAATAAAACAGGATATTAGGGATCAAATGGCTGTGCTACCTTTAAAGAGTAAAACCTGTTACTCCACAGCATCCAACTGAACAGTTTTTCTGCATTGTACATGCCTAAAAAATGATTGTTGCAATACTTACATGAAACCTAAAAACTTGAATCAAAATCCAAGAAAAATATCCCAGAGATTTTAAAATATCTTTTTTCATTGCTGGTTATATTTTTTATCATTATTATTTTAATAAAGCCTTACTTCATTTATCCAGAAGAGTCCCTATATGTTTCTTAATTCTGAAATATGTTGATACACTTTAAAATGCAATATATGCCATGAAAATATTTCTATCACAAAACTGAAGATGTGAGAGTGTTAAGATTAAGACAACTCATAAATATTACAAATGGAAGTTTCCAAACCATTTGGAACAAATAAAAAATGTTTTAAGCTCCTGGTCTGCAGTCAGTGTAAAGCCAGTCTTCTCCATAACTGTTTTAAAGCAGCTGTCTTTGTTCTGTTTTCAAAGGATAATATGCAATAGATCAGAGGTTTTCAATCCTCCTCCTGCATGGTGCTTCCCTGCGTACATGAATAAATGCCTGATTAACAAACTGGACAGTAGCTGAAAGGGAAACGCAACCATGTGTGTTGGAGTAAATACTCATGTAAAATATGGAGGACAGCGGGTCATGAGGACCAGGACTGAAAATCAAAGAACTGGAAGAAAATCTTTGAAAGGAAGTTTTTAGTTTTTTTTTTTTACAATAAAGATTTCCACAATCCTGTAGAACTTTCAATAGACAGGCAGTCTGGTGTAATGAAGGCCAAGTCATTAATGGGTAACGGCTCCTCCTCTGGAGGCAGAGACAGACAAGTCCACTAAGCTCTGCCCATCAAGCAGAGGCTAGTAAACAGAGAATGAGCATCATCTGTTTAATTGATAAATGTCATATTAGTTTTGAAATCTTTTAAAAATCTTTTAAAGATTTTAAAAGATTTGGAATCTTTTAAAATATATGAAATAAAAAAAACTTTTATATTGTTTTATGTTTAGAAAAAAAAACTAGTGGCCAGATATTTGGGATCTGGGTTTTTAAATCCACCTCTATAGAAAGGAGGTTTCTAGTTCACATGTCCAACTGTCCATGGGCAAAACACTGAAGTCAGGAATGTCTACTGATCTGTGGGTGTTGGTGGGAAACAATTTTGAGTGGCTAATGTGGCAGAGTGTGGGATTCTGGTCTGTTTTCTGTGAAAAGCAGCAACTCCAGAAGCTTCAGAAGTTTCTGGTAAATATCCAATTATTTCTCCAAAGGTCTGAACCTCACTGATTGTCACACACTAGACATGGAAACAGAAAGTTTGCTTAGAATGACAGGATTTCAGTCCGATTATTTCAAGGTTTAACAATTTTTGCAGTTACACATACTGTTCACAAGTTATTGGACAGAAATTACTTTTTAAATGTTAAAAATGTTGAGGGATTCAGCTCTCCTCTGTTTTCTACCATTTTCAACAGAATTAAAACTAAAGGGCTGAATGTGAAGTAGAGGTTTAGAATAATATTTGGGGTATGTGTGTGTTTCCCTCTCTGAAACATTTTAATAGCCACTAAAAGCAAAAGCTGAAATAAATTAGGAACAAGTTGATCTTGGATGGAAAATGCTCAGTTGGGGCCAGTTTAATGAAGCTTTGTTTTTTTCAGATTATAACCACTGATTTTACATTCCAGCACTAACCCAGTTTTCAAACATCTTACTTTATTCAGTGCTATTTGTTATGTATCCAATGCTAGAGCCTGTGGCCCATTAACATTACTGTAAGAAGTCCTCTGCAATGCAAAAATGTCATCAGAACAAAACATTTTCGGACCTCACAGTCCAGCAAAGAGAACAAAGTGTGGAAACAGGCAGCAGTCCGTGCAGATCCTGAAGAAGCCAGCTGCTGCTACATTGCCTGAAACTAGCTGCAAAGTTAAGGTGCTTTAAAGTACTTCAGTCCAACGGTGCTGCTGGTGTGTAAGACGGGCTGACCAGGTGTGAGGGTCTACTCCATGATGGCTCTGTAAATCACAGGCTCAATGTAGTCGCCCCTGTACCGGGAGTTGATCACTCTTTGTCTCTTAGATTCTTGGATGATCTCATTGTCTTCAAAAATTCCATCAAACCTCATATCTGATGCCTTAGACTGCCGAGAGAATAAGGGTTACATGGACTATTTAATAACAGCATTGTGTAATTATATGCCACAACATTGGTTTGTTAAATAAAGGTGAATTTGAACCCACCAGTCTGGATTTGACTCTCTTGGGAAGTTCTTCATCCAGAGTGTAGACATCATCTCTCTTGGCTGTTAGCTGTGAGCCATCTTCAAATTCCACCTGCGGTTTGGAACAACAGCACATATTAATATCTATTTTTTCACAATTGTGACATTTTGATTCATTTTATTTATGATAAATTATCACAAACTGCAAATAATTAATTAGCTAATCAACCAAAATCTCATATATGGCTAATAATAATCAAAGATGATTTTTTTCTTTACCACAAAACACTCCAAATTAATAATTTCAGCATCCACTGAACCTTAACTATATTGCTATAATAAGTTCATGTCTATGTGACATTTGGCAATTATTCATCTGAATGAAAAAGTTCTTCTTTGGGGTTCCTCAAGGCTCAGTTTTCAAACTAATTTTGTTCAGTATCAGTATAATCTCTCAATCTCATATTACTTTGGATTCCTGTTTGGAAAAGGATAGATTTTAAAATCTTATTGGTCTTTAAGCCACTGAATGGAATCAAATCTTAATAATTTCAGAGCAATATGTTAAATTCAAACCATGTAGATTTCTCAGGTGATCAGTTTTGTTTACTCAGTGTTCTAAAAAATAAGTCTAAATCTAAAAACAAAAGTAGTAATTACTTTCTGTGTCCCTTATATATTGAATGATGATTCAATATATTCAATATATATGCAGTTCTTACTAGTAAGAACTGCATAATTTATTATCCATTTAGGGAGATGTCCCTAAATAGATAATAAATTATGCAGTTCTTACTAGTAAGAGCATAAAGTCAAAAATTATTTTGACACAAACTGCACAAAGAAAGAGAAAAATACTTACCAAGTACATTTGAATAATATGAGCTGCCACAAACTTGGCCCCGTAGACCAGCCCATCTGTCCAGCGCACCTGAACCGCTTCACCCTGCGGTGGAGGGCCAAGCTGAGCACAGTCTTGATTCTGCGCAAAGAAACACACACACAAACTGATCAGTCACCTTTGACACTTTCAAGTGACCTATACAGCATACCTCTAGCTTTTATAAAGAAGCTACATTTAGGCTAATCCAAAAAACTGTTCTGTCTAGTTTCTAGTTTCTAAAGCTCAAGACAATCTTGATGACTAAAATGAACAATGCCCTTTGCATTTCTGCTTACTATACTAGATGTTTTTAATGCAAATAAGACAAATAAGACATACCACAATGTCCTCCGGGAAGAGGTTATCACTGAAGGAGCCGTCATCAAAGTTGACTTCATAAAAGGTCTCTTTTGAGAGCTGAACTACATCACACTGATAGTAACGGCCATTCTTGTGCTTACAGATGACTTTCTGACCCACAGTAAGCTCATGCATTGCTGCCTTATTGCGCTGCAGTAGAAAAAGCCACAAATAGAATTATTAATGCATAATCATACTGAGTAGGATCCATTCTAAACTATAGATAGATAAAAACTAAACTAATGTTGAAGAGAGAAAAGATCATGTGCAGCAGTTTACCTCAATCTGAGCAGGACCTTTGTGCCGACAACAGGTCACATGGACCACAAAGGGCCAATCATCTGGCTGCATCAGTACCCCAGCAGCCTGGGCGCAGGTAGGGTGGTATGCAGTGGGACAGCGGCCATGAGAGCACTGCACACAGCAGCCAGATGCCTTTTTCACACGTTTCTTGCAGTAGTAACATTTCTGTGAAATGGAAACACAGCAGCCTGGGCTCAGCAAGCCATTAAAAATAGCTAAAGAATAGGAAATATCCTGTCTTTACCAGTTGTCAAATGTTTGTCTTTTCTGAGTCACAGAGCTGTAAGCATGTCTGAATGACACATCCTCTCTACTAAAGCTCATTGTTTTTTCACACCTGTTAGCTTGGGGGGGTTAGTGTACCGTTAGAAAGGTGAGGGTTGGGGGGAGTCGAAGAAGAGATGGTGGGGGGGGAGCGGGACAGTCGGACAGATGAGGGCGGCTGGACGAACAGCGTATTGCAAGAAGGAGGGGGAGGTCTGACTGTACGCTAACCCCCTCTGCCCTCCAGATATGCTATTTTATCTATATAATTATAAGTAATTTCCACTATCAGTAATGTGTCTACCAGAGGATTCCTCTGGTCATTATCTTTCATTAGAGCCTCACTGATGACTGTATGTTGAAGCACTGAGGAGTTACAGCCATTTAAAGTTTGTATATCAGATGTTGTCCAAGTGTGCCATTTGGAGACTCCAAATGGAGACTCCAAATGGCACACATGGACAACACCTGTACATCCTCATAAATAAACATGTCCAAAATGACATTTCTTTTTTGTGCTATTTTTATCAGTCTTGAAGTCCACGAGCAGAATACTTTATTCTACAGATTTATTGTATTTTCCAGTCCATACATTCAACACTCAACGTACATTTTACAAGAAATAAAAATGAAAAGTCTGGGTGAAGCTAACTTTTTCTAAATTTTTTGTGTTACAAACATAATAGCTACAAACTACTGACAGTTAAAGTATTTTTGACTGCAAAAATAGAAAATTTAGCTTGTCATCTTCATAAAGAGACCAAGCTTTTGCATGCACTCCAAATTGTTCAAGAAGAGCAGCTGATTTAATTTGGGTATACCTTTTCAGTTGTTTTTGGTGATTTTGGGGGTGAGCGTTAAGGGGTTAATACAAAGTTGTTCCCTTTACTTAATACTTGCAGCTTCTGATGACACCATGTAAACTCACCAGTTTAAATCTCTGTAGAGGGATTCCACTCAGATCCACAGGACTTCTTTCAGCAATGTTGACAAAGCGCGCCTCCATTACTGCCACAGCACACAGCACATGTACCCACCTAAAAGACACACACTTTGTGATGTTATTTATTCCAACTGGTGCATTTACCAACATACATAAAAGGGCAGTATTATGTATACAGAACTTTGTGGGGTTATGAGTGGTGAGTATGGGGTATTTGGGTGATTTAATGACTATCCAATCCCATGCCCAAAGTAAGAGCTGTGTCTGCATTCTCACCACAAAGTCAATCCTTTTTACCTTCTCTAGGTGGTTCAGGTATCTGATCCAGATGGCTCTTGGCTGCCCTTTTAGAGCTTTCAGTAACCCTGGGGAAGACTCCAGACTATGTTTTACATACAGCTTGGGTACGCCTCACCATACACAGGTCATATGTGAAACATGAGTGTGAAACATTGGTGTAAAAGTCCTGCCAGGGCTTTGAAGACAATACTGTGGTGGTAGAATATCTTCACATCCAACCCATGAAAATCCCAACTTGAAATAATTTGGTCATATTTGTTGCTTTGCCTGGTCCAGACTTTGTATTCCAACTCACTGTAACTTTAGGTGCTAAAAATCTACTCATTTTGCCTCTGGCACAGATTAGGTGAAGTTAGCTAAATGTTGGCATTTACATGTTCTGGTTTATTTCCTCCACCCTCTCATGTTGTGCCTCCCCTGAAGAATTCTGGCGTCCCCAAGGGGAGACACGCCCCACACTTTGAAAAGCACTGTGTTCTAGATAACCCTGGAACTTACTTGTCATTGGTGGTTTTATGTAGGGCTCCTCCTCTTAACAAACACAGGCAGCAACTCTGCAAAAAGAACAAGTCTCATAAAAGGGTCCAGTCAAAAAATGTCACTTTTGGTTGGAACCAGTAAGCTTATTTGTTCTCTGCTGGCATTATTTTTAAGAACACGTTCTAGATCTGAAAACTTTGAGGTATTATTTACTCAGAGAAATGTTCAGATGGCACAGACAAGGTCTACTAATTTGTTATCTTGACAATTTCGATGTGAGATAAAACAATCTAAATTTCTTTGTGCATTTAAAAGAAATTTGAAAACCATTATGATGATGGCGTTTTTTTGTGTTGTGTATTTTTTGTGTGTATTTTTTTGTTGAAATATGTCTGCAGTAGTATTCTGTGCTGACTAATTTTCTTTTTATGCGAATAAGGGTGAGATGTTAGAGGTTTATATTTTTCTCATCCTTTTCATTCATGACTTCTTTTAGGGGTTACATGAACTATTCATATTTATTATTGAGTGAATAAAATAAAGAACAAAATGAAATAAAATTATATTGCTCAAAAACTACGACTTTTTATTCAGACTGTACATATACAGCGCTTCATTTTACAGATTTCTTCCGTTTGTGTTTTGTCACTTAGATAATTAAGACAAAACAAAATTAGATACAAGATAAAAATGTTTAAAAAATCTACGATGATTTCCTTAATAAAGGGAAAAAGTTATCCAAATCTGACTGTTAAAAAGCAATTGCTTTCAGGCCCCTTCGTGTTAGACAGATTCTATTTACTGTAATGAAAAAAAAATCATCATTAAAAACAGATTTTTGTATTAATACAGTGCATCTTTGTCTGATGTTAAAATTTGTTTGGTGACCTAAAATGCCTAAGTGTAACAAAAGGCAAAAACTTAAAGATATTGTAAGGAAATCAATACTTTCTCATAGCACAAAAAAACTAAAGAATCCAAGAGGCATTCCCATGCTGAATTTATTTTTGTGTTATAACACCTCTCACAAGGTTACTCTCAGGAAGAACCAACTGTAACTCATTTTAATACCAACCTCATTCATAGCATTGGCTGTACATCGTGCACATTTCCACTCGCTGCTCACACTGGCTGGGTTCACACCGTAGCAGCCTAAAGGATGCACACACAAACACACAGCAACCACACAGGAAAGTAGGGATTATACAGCATCTATAGCTGAATCATTTAAGAGTTTAGAGCATGTAGAGCTATAAAACAAAGTTATTTTGTGTAGATGTGCAGCGTGCTGGTTTACTGACTGGTGTGAACCCAAACACTGCACTGTGAGCAGCAGATGAGAAGGCTGGTTCCATCTTCCTCTAAATAATGTGCAACAGGTTGTTCTTCACTTTCTGCGTCTTCTTCTGTGGTGATGGTGAAGCACATTTCTGGGATAAGAGGCTTGGTCTGCATCCTCCCACCAGCACCAGCGACATGACTGTCCACGCTGCTGGCACACTCTGCCTGTAAGCAGACACAGAAAGGAAGGGAAGACAGCCGTTTTTCTTTCCAACTTCTGACTACTTCAATTGGAGAAAAGTTTCCCCAATTTCAAAACTTTGGCTGAAGTGGCGCTTGTAATTCTAGCCTACAGCACAGTAGCAGAGTGCGGATTCATCCTCCAGATAAACATCAAAACCATGACACATTTGATTCTCTATTCAGCTTGTTGAATATTTAAACCAAATGAAAATGAAATACAATTGAATGACATTAATATAATTTTAAAAATGGATAAAAATAGACTGTGGTTTTTTTGACCGCATCTGTCAAAATGAAGAACAATGAAAAAGTCTAGCACGATATCTGCCTGCTAAGCTGCCAGGTAAGCTACAGGAACTGTTCTGAAAATAGAAAAGCATTTATGATACACATTTGTGTATGTTACTGGTATGCATTACTTTAAGAGTAAAAAAAAAAAAAAACTGTGTAAATCTCTCATTACAACGTAGACCCCTGCAAACAAGCGTGGCTGGCCTATATATGCAGGTTGCACTTGTGCAGAAGGTGCAGAGTATATTCAGGTACAGTCAATAGTCTGGAAATTACAATATTTCATATCCCCAGACTGAAAACATTTCAAAAGAAATGTCTTAATGCAGTTATTGCCATGCTGAGAGCAATCAGAAAAATAAAGTCTGTCATTCTTATTTTGGTATGGAGAGAAAAAGAAATGCTTCAAAAGAATTGGAACAACTGTTCAGGTCTCTCTGATTGAGAGGAATACCTGTTGATATGTTTGGAAGAGCATACAGATGGAGCAGTATGGAGGCTTAGAGCCCATGCGTTGGTTGTACTCCCTTTCTTTCTTCAGATTAGGAGGGCTACTCTGCCACAAATGGGTCAGAGGTTTGGCCCAGCTGTCCCCTTCGACAGTACCTGCCTCCACTGGGGGAAGCTCCTCCAAAGCATCTGTGGCAGAAAAACAAATGCATTCATTAGGTTTCAATATACATGTTGTTATGGATAGTGAGCTATTTAAAATAAATTGTCTAAATTATTTAAATTTGTAGACTATTTATTGTAAACTATTTAAAGTGAAATTTCTAAATTAAGAATGCTGCAGATTGTTTATGGATGTTTGTTTTGATTAGCTTTGTTGGTGGTTTGTATTTTTGTTTGCATTATATTTGCACTTTGTAATGTTTGGGGTTTCTTTGTATGTACCTCACGGGCTGCCGTAGCTAATGGGGGCAGGCCCTATAATAGCTGGCAAAATCATTGTACCAATGAATGACTTGAACAACTGTCAAAAGATGTGTTTGGCACAAATCAATGCTTAGTGTTCCCCAGTGAAAGAAGCAAGGTATGTTTTATTTTGTTGTTTGTGTTTAAAGTTTATGTTTTGTATTCTGATGACTGTATACGTTTTAGTTTTCATGGTGACTGATGACCCGCATCAAAGAAAATAAACAAAACCTTCAAACTCACCCGTCCAGACTGCTTGAATTAGACCCCAAGACTAATTCAAGTCTTGGGGATCAGCTACACATGTGAACAAGAAAGATTAAAGGAAAACTTAATGTCAGGACAGACCTTTTTCACTGCTGTTATCTTTAATGTGTGGGGGGCGTGGCAGCTGGTCTGGATTACTTTCCAGCTCTGCATTAGGAGGCAACACTTCTGCCACTTGCTGGAGGTACAGAGAACACCAGCAGAATTAGAATGAAAAGTCACATGTTCTGCTAAAAGGTAAAAGGTAAACAGTATGAGCATGTACGTTCCAGAAGATCACAGAAAAGAAATGATTAAAACTGTCCATAATGATAATCATCAGATTTAGAGGGTATGAATTTTGCACATCTTAAAAAAACATGTTAACTTGTGTTTGGTCACATCTCAATACAGGCAATACCAACTGAGTATTTTAACAACAAATATTGTTGCTATATATTGTTGATGTAGAAGTATATTAAGATAATACATTTATCAGAAACTACGGCACTACGACAGGTTAAAATACTTGAATTATCTGGATTGAGGTAGAATCAGATGCCAACACTACTCACTTCTCTGCTCACATGTTTGGTGTCTTCTTTTTTATCACTGCGTACGGCCTGTTCTTCCTCCTGCACCAGGATTTCTTCTCCATAGTCTCCTTTGGCATAGCTATGAACATGCAGGACGTCAGCAGGGCTGAGTGTTCTCTGAAACAGCTTGTGCACAGGGATGTTACTGGTTTCCACCCGAGGCTCCACACTGGCCTCTGCATTTCCTTCTACTGGCAGAAGAGGACTCATGTCTGCAGCCCGTCCACTGTTCTTGTCCTTTCTTGCAGAATTTTGTCTGCTTGAAGTTTTCTTGTTGGCTTTAGAACTCCATTTAGGTGGTGGTATTATGTGTTTCTCCAACTGATGTTCTGACTTGGGTTGTGCTGTTTTGAGAAGGAAACACTTTATTACAACTCTGTACACTGATTTAGTTAACTGATTTCCAAATTATAAGTTAATGATAAAGGTGCAGTTCAGAATACACATACATTACATATTTTGATTCATTGTCTCTAGAAATAACTTCACATCAAGGACAAAAATTTTAAAAATGCTCATCCTTCACTGGGATTTTATGTGGCAGCTCAGCACATAGTAAATAGTAAATGACTTGCACTTGTATATCATTTTATCATGTCCAGAGGAACACAAAGTGCTTTACACTACATTCAGTCATTCACACACACTCACACACTAATGGTGGTAGATGATGCACCAGCTAGAGTTGGTCTGACACTGAAGCCTGTGGTTATGGGGAAAACGGGAAGAAAGTTCAGGGAAGTAAATCCTGAACTACTTTTGAGGCGTCTTGGACAAGAATGCTAAACTTGAATGAATTAAACTTCAGAGAATGTATTACTATAAAGCAGTAGTATAGCAGGATAGCATGCAGATATTTTTATATCACCCAGTGCTGTCAATATTTCTAATTATACATATTAGAATGAATGTAGGATCCAAACAATGTGGAAAATTTTTCTTTTGATTTTATCTAAGAATAAGACAACCAGGTGAAAAGAGGCTAGACTTAAAGGCAAAAAAGTAGCAGAAAGCTTACCTGAGGCAGCTGGGACTTTGTTGGGAGAACTCTTCATTGATAGCTTGGGTCTCTCAGGCTCTACCGCCTCCTTGACTCTTACGTCACAACTGTCTTCTTCAGAGGTCTGGACAGGTTCAAGAGGATGTTTTTTCCCACTTTGAGGATCTGAGCTGAATCATTTAAAAATGTTAAGGACATGTTAAGGACAGTTTTTAATTTCACAAAAGATTTAAGATAACGCCAGCTGAGAAAACAAAATCAAGAATTACAGACAGATTCAAAAGAAATGCTCAGAGATTTTTACAAAGTGTCTAGGGGTTGACAAACCTTTTTATTCATTTATTTAGCTCTGGTGGCCTTTATTCAAGTGACTCAGGCATCTGGTCAGGATGCCTCCTGATCAGATGTCTCCTGGTCAGGATGCCGGGCACATCCTACCTGGAGGAGGCCCCGGGGAAGACCCAGGACACGCTGGAGGGACTATAGCCGTTTTCGCCCTGCAAGGAACGGAATGGCACGCTTCGGTCCGGTTCCACCTGAACTGTAGCCCTGTTGTGTTTGCATATAACTGAGGGCGGCATCGAAGCTGTACCTGACGTCATTATGTTTGAAATTAAACAATGGTTTCGATGTAGCGGCCGAAGCCTTTTCCTCAGAGATGCGGCGGAAAACTTTCTCTTTCCTCGTTGACCTATCTAGTTCGTTCTGTACTCGTTCATCAGCGAGTAAGCGGAGGAAAAGCATTACCTTATCATGGGACCAGGTAGCAGCAGAATATTGAGGGGAATTCGTCGTAAATTAAAAATAATGATAATAAAAATATTAAAAAGAGCACTCTTTACAAAATACAGTAAGAACAGTTTAGTGAAAGCCAGTTAGACCCGATCAACAAAACAACCAACGGCTGACTCGAAACCAATCAGCTGCTGAATTCTAAGCAGCCCCGCTTGGCCGGCCCGATTGGAACCACAGCTCTTGTGGTACCAAGGATCCGGGTGGAACCGGGTCGGAAGTTCTAATGGAAACACGGTCGGCCCTACTTTGAACCCGTTCCGTTCCTTGCAGTGCGAAAACGACATTAGTCTCTCAGTTGGCCTGGGAACACCTTGGGGTTCCCCCGGAGGAGCTGGAACAAGTGGCTGGGGAGAGGGAAGTCTGGGCCTCTGCTACCCCACGACCCAACCCCGGATAAGAGTAAGAGAAAGAGAGAGGGGATGTCAAAAAGAAAAATCCATGCGAAAAAATCTATTTTGTGTAATACAGCATGGCTCCACCAGTGTCCATGTCATATGTATGAAGGCGCCAACAATATAGAGAAAATTTTGTTTTAAAAATTAAAGACAGACAGAGGGATGGCCTGATGGCCTTTATTCAACAGTGAATTGACAGATGTGAGAGACGGGGAAGACACACAATAAAGGTAACAAGTTCATAAACTTGTAGAAGAGATTATGCTACTACTACAGGTTCTTCTGAACTGAACTGGAACATTGCTGGTGAGGACCAGACAGCAAGAACACATCACACCAATTTCAAAGTTTCTGCACTGGCTACCTACACATTTTGTTTTCTTATTTTAAGGAGCTTTAACAGATATTCAAAATTCTTAATGATCTCTATTTATCAGATGGGCTTCAGTTTAGAGTCCCTATAGGCCCCTCAGGTCTTCTGTTGATGCCTACAGTGAGAAATATAATGTGAGGCTTTGTGCTATTGCCACAATAAATATGTAATCCAGCATTCTTGTTGTGCATAGCATTATTACATTTGGACTTATAAGCTAGAGGTTTGGCTAGTAGGTCAGCAGTTACACAAAAGATGTGTTTTTGCTATCCACAAGAATACCTGAGAGCAATTTATTTGTTTATTTTTTAACATTTTGCATCCCTTAAAACACCATTGTCATGTGGATGCAGGGCACAAACAATGAAAAACTTTCCCATTTTAGAAAAATATGTCCCCATGTGGACAGGTACTTAGAACCTGTTTAAACCTGACATTAACATCTATTTTGAATTATTTGAACATAGGTTCATCCTTTTGACGTACAAGTGGAGGCCACTGTTCAAAAGTGGCTCATTGTTTTCTGATATGACCAGATGTGTCAATTTTTTAACTTTTGAAAAAGATTAACTTTTTCATATTTCATAACAACTACGAAAGACTTGTTAACATTCCCATCTGTAATAAAATAGTCAGAGAATAGTGAAGAGAGAGAATAGAATAAATCAAGACCTTTTGTCCTTCTGTGCAGGAGACGTTGGCTCCTCAGATGACGCTTCACTGGAAATCTTCTTACATCGATTGGTCTTTTCTCTTTTGAGAAACTCAGCAGCCTCTGGAGTTGGTTTCAAGTGGTCAATGGGAGTGTCATCTTTCCCTGCTTTCCACAGTTTGTAACGGTCAGGCTGAAACTTGTGCACAAATGCATCCATAGATATCTTCACCATATCTTGACGGCAAGAACACTGCAGAAATCAACATGAAACATTTTGTAGGTTCAACAGCTAAAACTAGCCAGTTGAGGTCTCTGCCATTGTTAGATGTAGTGTGTGTTCTCACGAATGTGAGACTGTGAAGACAAGACGGGTTCTTGTTAGGGTTAGTGCTTTAGTAAGAGGTTTAGAGTAGTCTGTATTGCTGAAATTGGTCATTTTGATCTTGAAATTAAATCTTTTCCAAGTTTCCACACTCATATATAATTTAGTGGTGCAGGGGTGTTTGCCTTGCCACCTTGGTGGCCAAGGGTGTGGGTTTGGGGTATGGGCGCAAATTCCACTCACAAATTTGTTGTGAGTTGAATTTTGTGATCTTGTAGCATGAAATGGCTGATAATTTTATCTTTGTGCAATCATAGATAAGAACCTTTGTGTGTGAAAAATATTGAAAAATTACACAAGTTAAACATTTTTAAGGTCTTTTCACAAACACAAAGCAAAAATCTACATATAAAACTCTCCATTTCCGTCGCTTGTGTGTGAGTTTTAACCTCCAAGTACAAATTTTGATCAGGGTTTTGTCTCTTTCAGTTGACTGGTCAATGACAAATGTAACAAAACATTCAGATTACAGATGGGCTTAGCTGTAGTGGGATCTGATAGGCCAAGTCAGACATCCGACTCCATCCTCAAACCGCTTTGATTGGATAATCCTTTTTTTTTTTTGCTCCAAATGTCTGATTTTACTCCCATAGTGGTTTTACGCCTGCTTTGAAGTTAGTTTTAAGTTAGTTATGTGACATTTGCATGACTACTTAGCATAGGCTTCTTAGACACACTGTACGTTTGGTGGACTGAACTGTTCATAGCCCCGACACACTATTAAGCAGCAAATAAAAAAAAAACACACACAATGAGCTTTATCAGATCTAAGGTGCTTGTTAAAAGATGGCTTGTGTGAACAAAGGTACATTCACCTCTAACTGAGGTTTTCTAGTATGTTAAAAGCAGAATACCCAACGCTATTGTGTCCTTTAAAGGCTCAGATGTATAAATGTCTAATTTAAATCCTATTGTATATAAGATTAGGCCTGTTACGATAACAAATTTTGCTGAGC
>NW_006800587.1:166014-174684 GCF_000485575.1 Poecilia formosa | reverse complement strand
AGGAAGAGACGATAAAGCCGATAACTAAAATGAGGTCGATAAGTTTAATTTATTGTGCGATTAAATGATTTATCGTTTATCATGACAGGTCTATATAAGATTAATAAACAATATTCATGACACCTGGTTAACTTGTCTTTTCCTAGCCATTTTGGTATGATCCTTTGATTTACTCCTTTGTATCTCTAGGCAGTGCCACGACCTCAATACTTGCAAATTAGACATTTCACTTTGACCTGCTTTACTTGTGTGGAAGATAACATACCAATTTAGCTTGTTTTCCATAATCAATCCATCGCTGTGTAGCAAAGTTGGTGGACTCAGCACAATTGAAACCGTGGTTGAAACCAGCATGATAAGCAAATGGAAAAGTCACAATGAACTGCCCAGCTTCCTGAGTGACCTAACATAACAGAAAAAAGAGAAGATGCATACTTTTTATATTCCACCTGACTTTTTTTATATAGTCAACTAAAACTATATGTTGTAACGAAGCCTCTGTTACAACAGAGGCTTCGTTGTAACAGAAACCGCAGAGACCACAGTCATCAGCATTGACATTAACTCTTTAATTAAGCAAGTTATAAGACTATTTAATTTCCCTTTGGGATCAATAAAGTATTTTTGAATTGAATCCCACATGATTTGTACTTGACTCACCCTGCAGCTACAACAACTGACAAGATGGAGCTGAAAGACATTAAGCAAAAGCTAAAAAGCAGGAGAAGATACTGCTTACTTAAATGGTGGTTTAAAAACAAAAGCAGTAAAATCTTATTTAAAATAATATAAGACACGCTTAATGTAAGCCACACCCCTTTTATTCAGCAAGCTGAAAGTGTATGACTTGTGAACAAACATGTTATCATCTCTGTGGAGATGAAAACATGGATTACCTTCTCATAATGTGGATTACCTTCTCATATGGTATACCATATTTTTTGAGGATTGAGGGTGAAATTAAAGTCATCTTGTGCCGCAAGAAGGCTTCACAGCTCTGAGCATTCCCAGGAAAGAAACCTGGAAGAGAAAGAAAAAACTTAGATATTTCAATAAAGCTAAAGCTATCCATTTGAATACTTGTGTTTGAAGAGGAACTTCCTCAGGTGAAATATCCTGTGCTGCTGAAGCTAAGGCAGTGATTTTTGTTTATATACTTAAAGTCATGCTTGTTAGTTCATTGACTCCTATAGTTTTCAAATACTGTGATATTACATCTACACTGACAGCAGTGCCCATTACAATTCATCTGCTCATACGGGGTGATCCTATTCTATTTCCTTAAATTAAACATCACACACAGACAGTTTTCATCGGCTATCAAGATGTCTGAACATCCAACCCTTACCCACTACATACTAGACATTGGTTCAGTCATCTCATTAATGCTGCTGCTGACATCATCACACCCAGAGAAAAAACACCACAATAAATTTATCTCTTGTTTGCACTGTAACATCATCTAAAACCTGGGGACTTTCCCAGTCATCAAAGATTGTCAAATCATTAACAGCTAGATTTGTTGAGGGATAGCAAGCTCCTGGATTCATCAGGCCAAATAAACACACCTGAATGGATTAAACTCATGAGGTGAGAGTGATAACCTCATTGAGATCTACAATTTATTTTCAAGAGAGACCTGGCAAGATAGCAGTACCATTTACAAAAATTGACAACCAGATAAATAGATTCATTTAGTTTTAAAGTCGTCTACTTCTGTATCAGAATTGAACAACCTCCTCTCTATCTCAACATCACTTTCGTCTCAAGGCAAATTCATGCTTCAGCTCCTGCCGTCTTCTTCATCAAGCAGCAGTCCAGCTTTTCCAAACCCGTTGGTGAAAACCAATATATTTGCCGCAGTGCAGTGTTCAAAGCGTCTGAAAAAAATAGTGGCTCGCAGTTCAGAAATTATGTTAAAGTTTACACTGAACTGTTAAAATAAAATCTTAGGATCTTTGATGAGTAAGCAAACATTCTATTTAAAAATATGATTTAATATGGTAACTGGGGTGCTGAAAAGTTAGGACAATTCCAAGGGCCCCTGACCGACAGGGGGCCCTCCACCAATTTTTTTTTTCTTTCATAGAAATTACAAAAAAATTTGGGGCCCTGTCAATTACAAAATTAATCATATTGTGTTTTCTAAAATAGTTTTTAGCAGTAAAAATCAAATGTTGCCATTCACAGTCTAAAAAACACACATCCATATTTGCCCTGAACCTTCCTGGGTCTGCATGAAATGGTTTGTTCCTGCTTGGTGCATTTGACTGTATCAGTATTCAGCAGCAGTCAGTAGAAGACAAGAACAACTGTGGCAGTTACCATGCTGCTAAGAAAAATAATAAAGTCAGATTTTCAAAAAAAAAAATAGAGATAAGAGAGAGAAAAAGACAAGAGTGTCAATTTATAACCCAGTTTTTCTCCAAGAGAGGTTAGTATACCGTTTGAGATTATCAACCATTTAGCATAGTTAGCTTAGCTACAGAATACTGTTTGCCTCCATTTCACTAGCATTTAATTAAAGAAAGAAAATTACCAACATATTCATATATTTAACTTGTCCTTTGTACCTTTTACCACTTAACATATGAGTCAGTCAGGAGCAGTTCTAACCCACGTCCTTCCTGACCCGTGCCCTCCTAAGTGAAATTAAACCTGCAGTATGTAACTCTTATAAAAAGTATTTTTTTACATATTTATTAAAACTGTCATATATGTTTTGACAGTATGGTTATGAGAGGTAATCTGTGAAAAAATTATTTCCTCCGCTTTCTCCCAGTGCTAGNTTTGATGAGTAAGCAAACATTCTATTTAAAAATATGATTTAATATGGTAACTGGGGCGCTGAATAGTTAGGACAATTCCAAGGGCCCCTGACCGATAGGGGGCCCTCCACCAATTTTTTTTTTCTTTCATAGAAATTAGAAAAAAATTGGGGCCCTGTCAATTACAAAATTAATCATATTGTGTTTTCTAAAATAGTTTTTAGCAGTAAAAATAAAATGTTGCCACTCCCAGTCTAAAAAACACACATCCATATTTGCCCTGAACCTTCCTGGGTCTGCATGAAATGGTTCGTTCCTGCTTGGTGCATTTGACTGTATCAGTATTCAGCAGCAGTCAGTAGAAGACAAGAACGACTGTGGCAGTTACCATGCTGCTAAAAAAAATAATAAAGTCAGATTTTCAAAAAAAAATAGAGATAAGAGAGAGAAAAAGACAAGAGTGTCAATTTATAACCCAGTTTTTCTCCAAGAGAGGTGAGTAGACTGTGTGAGATTATCAACCATTTAGCATAGTTAGCTTAGCTACAGAATACTGTTTGCCTCCATTTCACTAGCAAGAAAATTACCAACATATTCATATATTTAACTTGTCCTTTGTACCTTTTACCACTTAACAGATGAGTCAGTCAGGAGCAGTTCTAACCCACGTCCTTCCTGACCCGTGCCCTCCTAAGTGAAATTAAACCTGCAGTATGTAACTTTTATAAAAAGTATTTTTTTACATATTTATTAAAACTGTCATATATGTTTTGACAGTATGGTTATGAGAGGTAATCTGTGAAAAAATTATTTCCTCTGCTTTCTCCCAGTACTAGAAACAACCAATCAGAGGCAGGAGGAGGGTTTTAGAGCTGTCAGTCACAATCTCATGTGGCTGCTCAGCCTCCCCCCGCTCGCTCTGTGCTAAGCTGCAACTAGCATAGCCTGTGGTGAATGCTCAGTTTAGTTAGCATAGCCACCAATGACGGCAGATAAACAGTTTTCCTGTAACGATAAGTTGTTTCTCCACCGTTAGCACATTTAGCAGTGAGTGAATGAGGTTGACTGACAACACCAAGACCCTCCTCCTGGTTCTGATTGGTTGTTTTTGGCCGGAACGTTGCATAACTTTAGCCAGCAGTAGCAGCTCAGGGAGGAGGTGGAGGGGATTGATCTTTTTTCAGATTATCTGTCTCATAACAAACTATCATGACATGGTGACAGCTTTAACAAATATGGAGAAAACAATTTTTTTATTAAGGTTACATACTGCAGCTTCAATAAAATGCAACGACAGCATTTTTTGAGAAGTCTGGATTGTTTTATGTATATTTTGCACATTGTGACTGTAGCAAGTGGGGAGAGACATTTCAGTAAGCTAAAACTAATAAAAAACATTTAAGCAACCTACTTGCATACTGTATGCGGACTGTTTCATGTAAAATTCAAGAGCAGTAAATATTGTGCTTGTATCAGTGTTGGACCAAAGAAAGTGTCACAATTTTAAAAGCCTTTAAAATTGTGACTCTTTTAGATGAATCAGATAAACTCAAGAAATTGTAAGAGCAGCTGTGAAGGGCAGGGGAGGCAATTAAATTTTTTGTCATGGGGCCCAAGATTCCTGGCTGCGCCCCTGTATGGTAATGCCAGTTCTTTCACTTAAACCCCAACTAAAATATTTTATTTTCCAAAGTACACACTTTTGTTCTGTAAAATGATTTTTACCTTTATGTTCAATCTGATATATGTGGTTTATTTCATTAGTTTCTGTATTTCAGTCTCACATTTTCAAGTGTGTCCACTTTATAAATGTAATTAGTTAGTTAATAGTTTGCATTGTCTATTGTTTTGTGTTTATATTCAGAATGATGTGTAAATATATTTACAAATAAAGTGGGAAAAAAAACAGGCTGACATTGTGTCTCAGCTCTCGTTTTCATTGGCTGTTAGCATCACACTACCCGAATGCTTCCAGATCAGACTCCAAAAACTGAACCATGTTTTGTTGACTGATACAGAGGTCAGGTCGGGTCGGGTCAGGTCAGGTCAGGTCAGTTTCCATTATGCACTTGCAGACTTTCACAACTAACAATCAGTGGTAAAATCATGCAGGGTGCCTCTAATGGTCAGATGAACATTTTTCCCCGTCATAATTTAAATTTTGAAAAATATGCCTGTTGGTATTTTTATAAGAAAAACTAAAACTAGATCAGCAGCAACCAGATCTGTCACAGTAGAATCATTCATTCAGAGAGAAGTTGCACTATGGTGGAAGGTCATGCGATGAAAAAGCCTGAAGGATAAAAACAAATATGCAGACTTTCTTCTTACCTTTAGCAAGCCGCTCCAGTCTTCTGCCATGCTCTGGTGGGACAACATACCTGCAAATTAACAAAACTGAGACAGTTATTCAAAGTATGATTAGTATGATTTTGGAGAGCAAAGTAAAAATCTGTGGAAAGCAAATGAGTAATATGACTGGTTGTTAAACACATTCTTTCAAATAAGAATAAAAAATCCCATAAAACTTCATAAACTAGTTAGTGAGAAGTTAAAGCATTCAATACATTGTTCAAGAGCAAATATATCTCGTGTGGATGTGCAGATGTAGTCAATGTCAGTTTTATGGTCACATTCTTTAGCAAATTAAAGAGGAAGAGACAGTAGCATCAAGTCTATTTCATAGTGGATGACAGACATTGTGCAAACGGATAATGTTGTTTTAATTTAGCGCAATAATAAACTTCCCTGAAACATTCAGGGAATGAATGTATGATCAACTGGAAGCTTACATGGATTCCAATTGATAATTAGGATCAAATGGAATGCATGTATGATTGATTTGACTTTGTTTTGTAAAGTGCCTTGAGATGACAGTTGTTATGAATTGGTGCTGCATTCATAAAACAAATTGAATGTGGTAAGGTAAGCCTTCCTATTTACCATGACTTGGGCTCGCCATAGTGCAGGTAGCAAATGCTGTAAAGATTCATGTCCTCTGTGTGCCAAGGAAAGGCACTCTTCCACATCCCAAAATAAAGGCATGGGGTGGTAACTCCTTTTATCTTCACTGCACTCTCACTCTCCACAGTGTCCAGGATTGTGTTAAGATGGGCCATGTTCCATTCAGACACATCCTGCAACAGAAGGATTCATAGGAGACAGTGAGCAACAAAAATACGTGACTCATAAAAAGCCAACCAAAAAACAATCATGGATATGGCTAATGGAGGCTCAGCGTGTTTTTTCTAGTCCCCACTCACTGGATCAAACAGTGTTCCACTGACATCAGCTCCGTACAGTGGGGGGTTAAAGGTCAGGTTCTTCCAAAACTTCCTTTCCAGTTCATCAAAATCAACATATCTGGGACTGCAAAACCTAAGGTTCACATATTTGGAGATCATCCGTAACACCAAAATGAATCTAATAATCAGTGTTAAAAGTAAATAAAGGTAAACTACTACGCAAACAGACTTAGCCAAATTGGAGGTCTTCTGAAACTCAAGGACAGTCATTGGTTTCTTCTGGATGTTGTACTGCGTGAACAATCCCGACTGGCCAGTGACCACCTGCTGTATTGGAGCAGGAATCAGCAGGTCATCGATGTCATCATATGTATTTCTTGGTTTCCAGCCTTTAGGTGGAATGATCTGCAAGTAAAGCAATCAGAGATGATACACTTCAGAGAAGAGTAACACAGATACAACTTTTTACAATCTACTAGAGTCTGCTAGGAAGATATAGATCCAAGATTGTGTTACATTGGTTTGTATAATTATATCAACAAACATTTCAAGATACATTTCAGATTCTACTTGAAAAGTTTTTAATATTTTATTATGAGATTACATGAAAACTATGTGTATTGATCAATTTTCACATCTAATGGAAGATTTTTTTCGGCCAAAAGAAAAACAACGTAAATCAGACTAACGAGTCATTTGCCAGGTGTAGATACAGCTACTAAGTATTTTGCCTCCGCTGAGTACAAAAACAACTTTAAGTTCTTAACGACATCATCAAGTTCAAAGGTCTCAGTCTTAAGCTGCACAAAGTTGATCTGTTCAGAGGTGACTCAATCAAGTTCTTATTCTTCCTACGTTGCTCTTCTCATAAAAAGTACACAGATTATTTCCTCATAAAATGTTACATTAGCAAAATGATACATTCAGCACCATGACACACAACAAAGGTTGAAATTCCATCTCATACTGAACCATAAAAACAAAAAGATCCATATTAATAAAATTATCTTCTTACTTTGGCAATTCCAGCTCTGTGAGCTCCTTGTGACTCCATGAAGGCAACATACCGAACAAAGTCCTTGAACTCTTCTTTGGAGGGGGTGAACGTCATTACCCTGAAATTAGGAGTTTGGTCTGGAGTGTCCGTAGTCATCTTGGCATTTCATGTACCACATGTACTGTTAATGGAAAATGCAGACACACTGAGCTGTTGACTGGTTGCACAAATTATAGATCTCCACCCACTCATTTTAAAAAATCTACTCAAAAACACTTTCCAATTTGTGTCAATGCTCTGCTACTTTCTGGTGATCAAACAAAACAAGCAGTGCAGGTGCATTAATGAATAGGAAAAAATATGTTAATTCCTGTCAGGATATGTGTAAACAAAACTAAAAAATGATCTGAAAGTGCAAGAGCATGGTAAGGAAAAAAACAAAATTCATCTGTAAGATGTACACAGGAAGAGTGATCTGTTAATCAAATGCTTTCTTCACCTGATCAGCAGCAACTGTGAGCACCTAAAGGCATAAAGGTTGTTGCTCTGAAACCTTCAAGTATGTATCAAGAGCACAGACTGATGCAATAGCTTAAGCTCAGCCAGAGAAAAGTCATACAGGATTCCACCACTCTAAAGGGGTTAAGATTGCTCTCAGGAGGGAAAACACTCACAACTTCCAATCCTGATCAGTGGAAACTTCCAAGCAATGTGAGCGCACCTATCATTTAAAAAAAAAAGAGAGGATTCCATCTCTGATCATTTTATATTCCACAGTTTCTTGGACAGTATATCGTTTTAGTGTATCACTATAGTCACAACAGGACAGTGACAAATCCTGAGTCGTCTGAGAGGCTCAGAAGTAAATAACTGTTGACAGTTTGATACACAATAAAGACACATTTTCAGATTTTCCAATGCTATTGTGCCATTACAAACAAAGGTTATCTAATAATAATAGTAATAACATTTGCAGCCAGACAAGTAATAGCTACTAGACATTCTGAAGTGATCACACTGACATAAAGTCTATGAAGCGTGAACAATGTGGAAAGGATATGCTCTCGAACCGCAGAACTAGGGAATGTCTCAGCTAAGTGGATGGATGGCCATCTGTTCCTTACTGCTGCCCACTGACACGCTAACCAAGAAGTAGCTTTAACTGCGTCAATTTTCCACATGATTCCAGCTGCAAACATCTGCGCTGTCAATGATGTAGTGAAGGAGCTCAGTGTGCAGCGGTCTCTCGGGAATCTGACAGCTTCCTCCACTTTCAGCTAAACAAGTAGCAAACATGGCTCGTTGCTGACGCTCACTTTCTTCTTCGCAAAACTCGAAGTAAACTCTGTCTTTCAATCAGTAAGTGTGTTTTCCGGTGACAGGCTTTACCTTACACACGCTGAGGTGGAGAGAAAAAGATTTATCCTCAAAGCGCGAGAGACGGAGCGCAAACAGATCAAATTATTTCGGTTACCACAGACAGTCCTCCATTATTCCCGTGACGCATGCTCAGTGAGTGTTTATTTACATCGCACTCAAAAGGGAGGGTTTTCCTTAGTTCTTTCAGCCAATCAAACGCATCGTATTGGTAGACCAATCATCATCCAGTTAACATTGACGTATTGTTATTGGGCCTGCCATACATAGACATAATATAAGA
>NW_006800587.1:156988-164245 GCF_000485575.1 Poecilia formosa | reverse complement strand
GCCCTAAATCTCGTCAGCGACAATAGGCGAGAGCGGTCCATGAGGCGTCTATCCTTATATTATGTCTATGGGGCCTGCCATAGCAATGCAAGGCAAGGCAGTTCACTGCCTCCATGCAATATATGGACGACACCTATTATTCTTCACTTCAAAATAACTGCGACTTCCTTTCACCTGCGACTCGAACCGCTGCGTGCCTGCCCACAATGTATATTTACCAAAACATGCGGCTCGGCATCCAGGCTATTACTTCTATTGGCATTTCAAGTAACCATAGCGACATAATTAGCAAACTAGAAAGTGTGCATTTCCTATTAAAATGCAAGTGTGAATGCTGGATGCTCAATGTTGAATGCTTTCGGTGAAAATGGCAAAAGCGTTTGAAGCCAACTGCTGAAGACTTGCAGAAAGATAAGAAATAGTTCATGCAGTGTGAAAAATCCAGGCAAAAGCCAAAACTAGCTAAAATACTAATAGTATCTAGGCTACCACTAGCATGCTGGGTTACAGCAATATATTCCATGCAATGTAAAAAAAAAATTATGTAAAACCTAAAACTTGAAAAAAACACAAACGTTCCCCTGTTCCTTCTGATAGAAACAGTGGGTGAATGAAATCCATGCCTTTTATGGTTCCTGAGATATCGACATTTGTGGAGGCATCGTTTAGCACTGTGACTACAAAAAATATGCCACATGCAGTACGAAAAAAGCAATGTCAATAGCTCAAATTATTTTCAGGTGTTAAACGGCATAAAAGCTGTTAAACTGCCCAACTTCAAAATTGCCACTGCCTTGTTTCCTCCATGACAGCCCTGGATGATTGATTGCCATTAATAGGTAGGATCTGAAACATCCACTGTGAAACACAATGGACATTTTACATTGTAATTCTCAATTCTACCACAGGATAGAGTGGTATCCCACAAAAATTCATAAAAAGCTGAATATTATAAAAAAGTATGAAGGTTATGAATACCAAGAGATATAGCCGGAGCATTAGGAGAGCAAGCTGAATAGTATAAAAGTTGAATGGTGAAAATAGCACAAAGTATGCAGGAGAAGAAGCACAGTGAAATTTATGCAGCAACCAGAAAAGTGGAACATTTCCTATGAAAATGCAAGTGTGAATGCTCAATGCTGAATGCTTCTGGTGAAAATGGCAAAAGTGTTTGAAGCCAACTGCTAAAGACTTTCAGAAAAGTAAGAAATAGTCCAGTGAAAAACACAGTGTGAAAAACCCAGGTATGTAGAGTGAAAAACCCTGCAGGTATTAGTGTAAATGCCTAAAGCAGTGATTCGCTTTTGTGAGACTTGTTTTGTCCTAGCAACCTTAAAGGCTTTAGATTGTCTGAATCATCCAAAAATATTTCTTATGTTTTCCTTATGCAGATTATGTGATTAAAATGTAAGCTTGTAAATGAAATTCTTAAACTAAGCAATACTGCTGCACTGGCTGTCCTCGTGGGGTCAGTAAAAAAGAAACAAAAAAAACTTATCCGATCAAATCGTTTTATTTTCTCCCATCCTGTTGAAGTTACTCATTTCCTGTGTGCTCTATGCTTTTTTTCAGCCTATTTTCTATTTTTTTTGCTTCAGCTTTCAGGATATTTAGCCAGATTGATGTAATTCACAGAGCACTCTGATTTATTTGTTTATGATTAAACAAACTGTGGAGACTAAACTTTTAACCACCTCTGCCCACCTTTTCAAAGAGAAACTCAAACACAGATTTTGTAATTGGTATACTACTTTCTCTCTTGCTCTCGATGAAGGCGGACACCTTTTTCCTCTGCTCCCTCCCTGCCCTTGTCTGCCCTGCTTGCTGTGTTTTTGTCCTGTCTTTTTCTATATTTTTGGAGCCTTTCTTTGCATATCATCCAAATCTACAAATTATGGATCTGGTCTACCGGTGTCTCAATGCAATTGATCAAATTTTCTCAGTGAGAAAACTGGGCACAGGAGAGCCCTCTTGTCCTGCGAGGACACACCCGGCGGGATTCACCCTGGATTTATTCATGATAACAGGATTTCTGCTGTTTGGAGCTTGTGGATTTCTGGATTATCGACAAATTTGTGACGGATTTGGCCCAACTAGCGAACACTCGGACTGTTGGTGTGGACAGAGACGAGGACTCTAAAACTCACTAAAGGGATGGAATCGATCTTGGAGAAGTTGCTAGTTTCGGTTCAGTAGAATGACCAAACTAATTTGGATGATTGGGAACTGAGATGTTCCCAATCATCTTCCCTAAATCTTTCCTAAATCTTCCCTAAAGTCTCGGAGAGACTTTAGGGAAGAATGATCTAAGACATTCTAAGACATTCTGTTTCTGAATTGGCTTTCCCCATGTGGCCTTGGAAGGGCTGCATATTTCTAATCTCCTTCAAAATATGTAAACACAACACTCTTCCCTCCTCACCCCCTCCTGTATCCATGGATTTGCAAAGCTGAATGCTCCTAAGGACTTTCCCGGATAAACAACACCTTTATTGGACTCTGCCAGGAGGCTCAGTAACGTTTCTTCATGGCCCTTTGACGTCACCGCCTTCACTTGCGTCTTTGTATTGCCCATTGTTTTGTCTGAATGTTGCCATTTGCCTTAATGTGTCCTTTCCTCTTTTTTTGTTTTAGGTGGAGTACTCCCTATTTAACCCAGAAAATGATTATTTTAGTTTATTAGTAATATTAGAAATTGTGGAGTACGCACTATTTAGATCAATATTATACAGTACAGAAATGGAATCAGAATTAGAATTAGAATAACTACGAACTTGGAATCCAGAAATATTTAACAGGAACAGTCACTGCTTAGTTTCTATTACTTTTAACCGAGAAAAGGAATTAGATCAGTCATTTTTTAGCTTATTTTATCAGAAACTGTAGAGTACTCACTATTTAGAAATGGAATTAGATACTTAGCAACCCTGAACAGGAGCGCTTAGTTTACATACTTTAGAACAACATTAGATTAGTTTTCTTTCATCTTTTTGCTTTTTTCCTTTGGTTTGTTATTTTGTTTGTATTTCCTTTTAACTCATATAAAGCACTTTGAATTGCCTTGTTCCTGAAAATGTGCTATATAAATAAAATTACCTTACCTTACCTTACCTGATGCAGCCCATCCAGGCATCCCAGAATAGACTGTATAGGGACGTCCAATAAAGAAACCTCAATGAACCTCAATGTCCTTCCATTTAGACTCATAGGTTGGGTTACACCAGCACACCAGAGGTCTAATCTGGGCAGACAAGTAATAATCCACCAGGCAAGGCAGACCCATACTCCCCCGATCCCCAGGCAGCTGCAGGGTCGAGTATCTTACTCTTGGCCTTTTATTGCTCCATGTAAATCTTGAACAATGTTTATCCCACTCCCTAAATTGTTTTGCTAGAACCTCTACTGGGAGTCCTGCAAGTATGTATAATAGTCTTGCAAGAACATTTATCTTTATTGTTCAGATTCTGCTGCCGAGGTCAAGGGGAAGAAGGCTCCACTTGTCCAGGTCCTCATATATTTTCTTATTTATTGGTTTGTAATTAACCTCATATAATTGAGCCAAATTTTTTAATATAACACCCAAATACTCTATTTGTAATTGATGCCAATTGAATCGATAACTATTAATTGGTTGTTTTTGAAGGACAAAATGGAAGGTCAAAATTTGAGTTGTTTGTATGTTGAGTTTATAACCTGAGAGTCTGCCAGACATTTCTAGGATGTTCATAAGCAATGGAATACCTGATTCAGGGTTTATATTACTACTAAAATATCATCTGCATACAAGCATATTTTGTTTTCCACATTCCCTCTTGTGGGAATGTGGAAAACATTCCCACAATGTTTTCCATTGCCTCCTCTCTAATAACCTGAGCCAGTGTTTTGATATAAAGATTAAAGAGTAGTGGGCTTAATGGGCAGCCCTGCCTACATCCTCATTGTAATGTTTTTTCATTCGAGAGGTTTCCATTGATTTTAATTCTTGCTTTTGGCGAGGAATACATAGTTTTTATACACTGAATAAATCTATCACAGAACCCAAATCTCTTCATTACTTGAAACAAAAACTCTCACCCTACAGGATCATTGGCCTTCTCGGCAATGAAGGCCAATGAAGTGCAGTCCTGAGAAGGACTGCACTTGATTTTTCTTTAATTATTTGATCAATAACATGAACGGCCCTTCTTATACTATTATGCGTTTGTCTATTACCAATGAAACTTGTCTGGTCCTCATCTATCAGTGAAGGCAAAAGGGTACTTAATCTCTTAGCTGATATTGCAGGATATAGTTTGTATAGTCTATATTTAATACACTAACTGGTCTATACCCTTTAGGATCCGTTTTGTCCTTCCCCACCATTAGTATGACGATATAAATGCCTCTCGCCATGATAGTGGGAGAGTGCACCCCCATACCATACCATACCATACCATACCAACTTTATTTATAAAGCACTTTAAAACAACCAGAGCTGATACAAAGTGCTGTACATCAAAACACAACATAACAATAAAAAAACATAAAATAAAAACTTACAGTTTAAAAACAAAAACATACAATTTAAAACTAGATCCCGCTAGAGTTGAAAGCCAAGTAAAATAGATGTGTTTTAAAACGAGCTTTAAAAGTGGACCGTGAAGGGGCCTCTCTGACCTGCAAAGGCAAGTTGTTCCATAATTTGGGGCCCATGACAGAGAAAGCCCTGTCCACTCTGAGCTTCCTTCTTGATCTCGGTACCTCCAAAAGCAGCTGATCTGCGGACCTGAGAGACCGATAAGGTATGTATGGGTGAAGAAGCTCAGAGAGGTAAGCCAGGGCAAGATTATGTAGTGATTTAAAAACAAACATAAGAATTTTAAAATGAATCCTAAAATATACAGGGTGTAGTTGAAGGAGGCCTTTAATAGTGGGAGAACAGATTCCTTCGTGTCCTTATACCACTCAGGAGGGAACCAATTACAGCCCGGTGACTGGCTGGTTTTAAGATTTGATATCCCACCGTCAACTTCCTGACCTGATATTTCTGCCATTAACTTGTCATTTTGTTGTTTTTTTTCTTATAGATGGAAGATCCAAGGAGTTAAGAAATTTTTGAATTGTTTAATTATCCATTTGTCCAGCTGTGTGTACAAAGCTGCATAATATGCTTCAAATTATCTCTGATTTTCAAGTTTATTAGTTATCTTTGGGTTCCGAAATTTATAGATTGTTTTCCACCAGTTGTTTCTTAAGCCTCCATGAAAGCACCTTAGAAGCTTTAGGCCCTGCCTCATAATACCTTTTTTTTTAATTTCCTCACTTAAAATTTTGTGAATCTCCTGCCTAACAGGCCTCATTTGTTCCAGTAAGGAGGGGCTCTTGTTAATCGAATGCAGCTGCTCCAATCTTTTTAAATTTTCCTGCTTGTCTGTTGTTTTTTTGCTCTAATCTTCTTCAAATTAGCACATTTTGCAATAATTTTACCTGTAATTTACGCCTTAGCCGCATCCCGTAGAATTGCAGGGCTAACTGTTCCATTACCATCAGATTTTAAGTATATTTTAAGCTCCTCTGCCATCTCCATTTTGAATGCAGTACTATTTAATAAGCTTGTATTAAGATCAGAAATGCCTATTATACAATCTTTCACTCTGTGAAGGTCTTTATTGACCATAAAAAATAATACATTCTAGTATGTATGTTATGCCTAGTTGAGTAAAAAGTAAATTCATGATCATGTTTATGGAAATATCTCCATATATCTGTGAGTCCCAATTCTTGCAAGATTTTTTTAAATTGCTTTTCCAAGTGAGTCCTTCTTTGCTCTCGGCTAGTTGTATCCATTTTTGGGTTTAGGAAATTAAAATCACCTGCACATGTGCCACTTGCTTCTGTGGTCACAAGGCTAAATACCTTCTTAAAGAAATCCATAATACTACCAGGGGGGGCATAAACATTAGTTTATAAACATTAGAGTGACCTCTTCCTCTTTCCAGCTTCCCCTTCAACAACACAAATCTGCCTTCTATATCTTTATGTTCTATCTTTATGTCAAACCTGATATTGTTTGATATGAGAATGGCTACCCCTCTTTTTTTTCCAGATCTGTGAGAAACAAAATATGTTTTTCTATGACCCATTTTCTTTATTTTCTCATGTTCTTCATTTAACAAATGTGTTTCCTGCAAGACACCAATGCCAACCTCCTCTCATTTAAACTTTGAACTGATCTTGCTTCTTCTAATGGGATTTTTTTTATACCATTCACATTCAAAGAATGTATATTATACAGAATGTGAATGCTATACCATTCACATTCAGTCATTCACATGTTATATTATATGTACATATTATAATACTGCATATAATGCTGCAGTATTATATCATATTATAATACTACATAATTATATGTAGTATTATAATACTGCATAATCCTCTAAGCATTAACATGTTTTTTCCACCTGCGTGACAACACTCCTAACCCTCAGAACACACAAAGAACAGAAATACATAAAAACAGAACTTATAACAATGAAGAGGTCTTCCAAATAAGAGGATCCCTTATTCCTCTTAATGTAGGGGGAAGCTGCCGCTACTTGGGGCCCCTGCTTACTTGCCATCTTAAAGGAAGGAAACTAAAAAGGGTAATTTAAGAGTCACTTGCATCGGTTCTCCATCATTCCCGTTATGAAGGGGGTCACAGTCCTCACCATACAACTGTGGAGAGACGGTCAGCCCGTGATGATCTGAATAATACTTGGCCTTAACCTATCACTGTGAGGTGATTAAATGTTTCTTCGGTGGAAATAAGGAAGATAATTCATCCATAGTGACGTCCTCCCTGTCTGGCCGTGTGCTCTCTCGCAGGCCAGGCACACTCCCAGTGCCTCGTGATCCCATTATATCCGTTGGCAGAAGATTGTTGATCGTCTCCGCTGTGATGCCTTTGGATTTGTTTGCAGACCCCAGTCTGACCGTGAATCCATGTCTCCTCAAGTATAGCGCAGCCTCCTCCACGCTGTTGTAGATGACCATAGTCAAAGTTGTTGGAGTTCATTCATTTTTGTCTCTGTGCACCAGCCAGGTGTGTTTAACAGTTTCAGGACCCAAGCAGAACCCCTTAGTGTAAATTACTTTGAGAAATAATGAGATTTGGTTATATATAAAAACAGGCTTTAATGTCGGAAAATTATCAAATGTTACAAGCCATACAACCATACATTCCATACAAATGGAACGGATACAGTTACATTCACTGTCCAGCACAGGGCCACA
>NW_006800587.1:136467-156978 GCF_000485575.1 Poecilia formosa | reverse complement strand
TTGTTTTGTCCTAGCAACCTTAAAGGCTTTAGATTGTCTGAATCATCCAAAAATATTTCTTATGTTTTCCTTATGCAGATTATGTGATTAAAATGTAAGCTTGTAAATGAAATTCTTAAACTAAGCAATACTGCTGCACTGGCTGTCCTCGTGGGGTCAGTAAAAAAGAAACAAAAAAAACGTATCCGATCAAATCGTTTTATTTTCTCCCATCCTGTCGAAGTTACTCATTTCCTGTGTGCTCTATGCTTTTTTCAGCCTATTTTCTATTTTTTGCTTCAGCTTTCAGGATATTTAGCCAGATTGATGTAGTTCACAGAGTGCTCTGATTTATTTGTTTATGATTAAACAAACTGTGGAGATTAAACTTTTAACCACCTCTGCCCACCTTTTCAAAGAGAAACTCAAACACAGATTTTGTAATTGTTATACTACTTTCTCTCTTGCTCTCGATGAAGGCAGACACTTTTTTCCTCTGCTCCCTCCCTGCTTGCTGTGTTTTTGTCCCGTCTTTTTCTATAATTTTGGAGCCTTTCTTTGCATATCATCCAAATCTACAAATTATGGATCTGGTCAACCGGTGTCTCAATGCAATTGATCAAATTTTCTCAGTGAGAAGACTGGGCACAGGAGAGCCCTCTTGTCCTGCAAGGACACACCCGGCGGGATTCACCCTGGATTTATTCATGATAACAGGATTTCTGCTGTTTGGAGCTTGTGGATTTCTGGATTATCGACAAATTTGTGACGGATTTGGCCCAACTAGCGAACACTCGGACTGTTGGTGTGAACAGAGACGAGGACTCTAAAACTCACTAAAGGGATGGAATCGATCTTGGAGAAGTTGCTAGTTTCGGTTCAGTAGAATGACCAAACTAATTTGGATGATTGGGAACTGAGATGTTCCCAATCATCTTCCCTAAATCTTTCCTAAATCTTCCCTAAAGTCTCGGAGAGACTTTAGGGAAGAATGATCTAAGACATTCTAAGACATTCTGTTTCTGAATTGGCTTTCCCCATGTGGCCTTGGAAGGGCTGCATATTTCTAATCTCCTTCAAAATATGTAAACACAACACTCTTCCCTCCTCACCCCCTCCTGTATCCATGGATTTGCAAAGCTGAATGCTCCTAAGGACTTTCCCGGATAAACAACACCTTTATTGGACTCTGCCAGGAGGCTCAGTAACGTTTCTTCATGGCCCTTTGACGTCACCGCCTTCACTTGCGTCTTTGTATTGCCCATTGTTTTGTCTGAATGTTGCCATTTGCCCTAATGTGTCCTTTTCTCTTTTTTTGTTTTAGGTGGAGTACTCCCTATTTAACCCAGAAAATGATTATTTTAGTTTATTAGTAATATCAGAAATTGTGGAGTNTAAACTTTTAACCACCTCTGCCCACCTTTTCAAAGAGAAACTCAAACACAGATTTTGTAATTGGTATACTACTTTCTCTCTTGCTCTCGATGAAGGCGGACACCTTTTTCCTCTGCTCCCTCCCTGCCCTTGTCTGCCCTGCTTGCTGTGTTTTTGTCCTGTCTTTTTCTATATTTTTGGAGCCTTTCTTTGCATATCATCCAAATCTACAAATTATGGATCTGGTCTACCGGTGTCTCAATGCAATTGATCAAATTTTCTCAGTGAGAAAACTGGGCACAGGAGAGCCCTCTTGTCCTGCGAGGACACACCCGGCGGGATTCACCCTGGATTTATTCATGATAACAGGATTTCTGCTGTTTGGAGCTTGTAGATTTCTGGATTATCGACAAATTTGTGACGGATTTGGCCCAACTAGCGAACACTCGAACTGTTGGTGTGGACAGAGACGAGGACTCTAAAACTCACTAAAGGGATGGAATCGATCTTGGAGAAGTTGCTAGTTTCGGTTCAGTAGAACGACCAAACTAATTTGGATGATTGGGAACTGAGATGTATTGGAGAGACTTTAGGGAAGATTGAAATTTATAATCTTCCTGATCTAAGACATTCTGTTTCTGAATTGGCTTTCCCCATGTGGCCTTGGAAGGGCTGCATATTTCTAATCTCCTTCAAAATATGTAAACACAACGCTCTTCCCTCCTCATCCCCTCCTGTATCCATGGATTTGCAAAGTTGAATGCTCCTAAGGACATTCCCGGATAAACAACACCTTTATTGGACTCTGCCAGGAGGCTCAGTTATGTTTCTTCATGGCCCTTTGACGTCACCGCCTTCACTTGCGTCTTTGTATTGCCCATTGTTTTGTCTGAATGTTGCCATTTGCCTTAATGTGTCCTTTCCTCTTTTTTTGTTTTAGGTGGAGTACTCCCTATTTAACCCAGAAAATGATTATTTTAGTTTATTAGTAATATTAGAAATTGTGGAGTACGCACTATTTAGATCAATATTATACAGTACAGAAATGGAATCAGAATTAGAATTAGAATAACTACGAACTTGGAATCCAGAAATATTTAACAGGAACAGTCACTGCTTAGTTTATATTACTTTTAACCGAGAAAAGGAATTAGATCAGTCATTTTTTAGCTTATTTTATCAGAAACTGTAGAGTACTCACTATTTAGAAATGGAATTAGATACTTAGCAACCCTGAACAGGAGCGCTTAGTTTACATACTTTAGAACAACATTAGATTAGTTTTCTTTCATCTTTTTGCTTTTTTCCTTTGGTTTGTTATTTTGTTTGTATTTCCTTTTAACTCATATAAAGCACTTTGAATTGCCTTGTTCCTGAAAATGTACTATATAAATAAAATTACCTTACCTTACCTTACCTGATGCAGCCCATCCAGGCATCCCAGAATAGACTGTATAGGGACGTCCAATAAAGAAACCTCAATGAACCTCAATGTCCTTCCATTTAGACTCATAGGTTGGGTTACACCAGCACACCAGAGGTCTAATCTGGGCAGACAAGTAATAATCCACCAGGCAAGGCAGACCCATACTCCCCCGATCCCCAGGCAGCTGCAGGGTCGAGTATCTTACTCTTGGCCTTTTATTGCTCCATGTAAATCTTGAACAATGTTTATCCCACTCCCTAAATTGTTTTGCTAGAACCTCTACTGGGAGTCCTGCAAGTATGTATAATAGTCTTGCAAGAACATTTATCTTTATTGTTCAGATTCTGCTGCCGAGGTCAAGGGGAAGAAGGCTCCACTTGTCCAGGTCCTCATATATTTTCTTATTTATTGGTTTGTAATTAACCTCATATAATTGAGCCAAATTTTTTAATATAACACCCAAATACTCTATTTGTAATTGATGCCAATTGAATCGATAACTATTAATTGGTTGTTTTTGAAGGACAAAATGGAAGGTCAAAATTTGAGTTGTTTGTATGTTGAGTTTATAACCCGAGAGTCTGCCAGACATTTCTAGGATGTTCATAAGCAATGGAATACCTGATTCAGGGTTTTTATTACTACTAAAATATCATCTGCATACAAGCATATTTTGTTTTCCACATTCCCTCTTGTGGGAATGTGGAAAACATTCCCACAATGTTTTCCATTGCCTCCTCTCTAATAACCTGAGCCAGTGTTTTGATATAAAGATTAAAGAGTAGTGGGCTTAATGGGCAGCCCTGCCTACATCCTCATTGTAATGTTTTTTCATTCGAGAGGTTTCCATTGATTTTAATTCTTGCTTTTGGCAAGGAATACATAGTTTTTATACACTGAATAAATCTATCACAGAACCCAAATCTCTTCATTACTTGAAACAAAAACTCTCACCCTACAGGATCATTGGCCTTCTCGGCAATGAAGGCCAATGAAGTGCAGTCCTGAGAAGGACTGCACTTGATTTTTCTTTAATTATTTGATCAATAACATGAACGGCCCTTCTTATACTATTATGCGTTTGTCTATTACCAATGAAACTTGTCTGGTCCTCATCTATCAGTGAAGGCAAAAGGGTACTTAATCTCTTAGCTGATATTGCAGGATATAGTTTGTATAGTCTATATTTAATACACTAACTGGTCTATACCCTTTAGGATCCGTTTTGTCCTTCCCCACCATTAGTATGACGATATAAATGCCTCTCGCCATGATAGTGGGAGAGTGCACCCCCATACCATACCATACCATACCATACCAACTTTATTTATAAAGCACTTTAAAACAACCAGAGCTGATACAAAGTGCTGTACATCAAAACACAACATAACAATAAAAAAACATAAAATAAAAACTTACAGTTTAAAAACAAAAACATACAATTTAAAACTAGATCCCGCTAGAGTTGAAAGCCAAGTAAAATAGATGTGTTTTAAAACGAGCTTTAAAAGTGGACCGTGAAGGGGCCTCTCTGACCTGCAAAGGCAAGTTGTTCCATAATTTGGGGCCCATGACAGAGAAAGCCCTGTCCACTCTGAGCTTCCTTCTTGATCTCGGTACCTCCAAAAGCAGCTGATCTGCGGACCTGAGAGACCGATAAGGTATGTATGGGTGAAGAAGCTCAGAGAGGTAAGCCAGGGCAAGATTATGTAGTGATTTAAAAACAAACATAAGAATTTTAAAATGAATCCTAAAATATACAGGGTGTAGTTGAAGGAGGCCTTTAATAGTGGGAGAACAGATTCCTTCGTGTCCTTATACCACTCAGGAGGGAACCAATTACAGCCCGGTGACTGGCTGGTTTTAAGATTTGATATCCCACCGTCAACTTCCTGACCTGATATTTCTGCCATTAACTTGTCATTTTGTTGTTTTTTTTCTTATAGATGGAAGATCCAAGGAGTTAAGAAATTTTTGAATTGTTTAATTATCCATTTGTCCAGCTGTGTGTACAAAGCTGCATAATATGCTTCAAATTATCTCTGATTTTCAAGTTTATTAGTTATCTTTGGGTTCCGAACTTTTTAGATTGTGTTTTCCACCAGTTGTTTCTTAAGCCTCCATGAAAGCACCTTAGAAGCTTTAGGCCCTGCCTCATAATACCTTTTTTTTTAATTTCCTCACTTAAAATTTTGTGAATCTCCTGCCTAACAGGCCTCATTTGTTCCAGTAAGGAGGGGCTCTTGTTAATCGAATGCAGCTGCTCCAATCTTTTTAAATTTTCCTGCTTGTCTGTTGTTTTTTTGCTCTAATCTTCTTCAAATTAGCACATTTTGCAATAATTTTACCTGTAATTTACGCCTTAGCCGCATCCCGTAGAATTGCAGGGCTAACTGTTCCATTACCATCAGATTTTAAGTATATTTTAAGCTCCTCTGCCATCTCCATTTTGAATGCAGTACTATTTAATAAGCTTGTGTTAAGATCAGAAATGCCTATTATACAATCTTTCACTCTGTGAAGGTCTTTATTGACCATAAAATTCTAGTATGTATGTTATGCCTAAAAAGTAAATTCATGATCATGTTTATGGAAATATTTCCGTATATCTGTGAGTCCCAATTCTTGCAAGATTTTTTTCAATTGCTTTTCCAAGTGAGTCCTTCTTTGCTCTCGGCTAGTTGTATCCATTTTTGGGTTTAGGAAATTAAAATCACCTGCACATGTGCCACTTGCTTCTGTGGTCACAAGGCTAAATACCTTCTTAAAGAAATCCATAATACTACCAGGGGGGGCATAAACATTACATAGAGTGACCTCTTCCTCTTTCCAGCTTCCCCTTCAACAACACAAATCTGCCTTCTTTATCTTTATGTTCTATCTTTATGTCAAACCTGATATTGTTTGATATGAGAATGGCTACCCCTCTTTTTTTTTCCAGATCTGTGAGAAACAAAATATGTTTTTCTATGACCTATTTTCTTTATTTTCTCATGTTCTTCATTTAACAAATGTGTTTCCTGCAAGACACCAATGCCAACCTCCTCTCATTTAAACTTTGAACTGATCTTGCTTCTTCTAATGGGATTTTTTTTATACCATTCACATTCAAAGAATGTATATTATACAGAATGTGAATGCTATACCATTCACATTCAGTCATTCACATGTTATATTATATGTACATATTATAATACTGCATATAATGCTGCAGTATTATATCATATTATAATACTACATAATTATATGTAGTATTATAATACTGCATAATCCTCTAAACACTAAACACTAACATGTTTTTTCCATCTGCGTGACAACACTCCTAACCCTCAGAACACACAAAGAACAGAAATACATAAAAACAGAACTTATAACAATGAAGAGGTCTTCCAAATAAGAGGATCCCTTATTCCTCTTAATGTAGGGGGAAGCTGCCGCTACTTGGGGCCCCTGCTTACTTGCCATCTTAAAGGAAGGAAACTAAAAAGGGTAATTTAAGAGTCACTTGCATCGGTTCTCCATCATTCCCGTTATGAAGGGGGTCACAGTCCTCACCATACAACTGTGGAGAGACGGTCAGCCCGTGATGATCTGAATAATACTTGGCCTTAACCTATCACTGTGAGGTGATTAAATGTTTCTTCGGTGGAAATAAGGAAGATAATTCATCCATAGTGACGTCCTCCCTGTCTGGCCGTGTGCTCTCTCGCAGGCCAGGCGCACTCCCAGTGCCTCGCGATCCAATTATATCCGTTGGCAGAAGATTGTTGATCGTCTCCGCTGTGATGCCTTTGGATTTGTTTGCAGACCCCAGTCTGACCGTGAATCCATGTCTCCTCAAGTACAGTGCAGCCTCCTCCACGCTGTTTTAGATGACCATAGTCAAAGTTGTTGGAGTTCATTCATTTTTGCCTCTGTGCACCAGCCAGGTGTGTTTAACAGTTTCAGGACCCAAGCAGAACCCCTTAGTGTAAATTACTTTGAGAAATAATGAGATTTGGTTATATATAAAAACAGGCTTTAATGTCGGAAAATTATCAAATGTTACAAGCCATACAACCATACATTCCATACAAATGGAACGGATACAGTTACATTCACTGTCCAGCACAGGGCCACATTGAGCTCACCTTAGGGGTGACAACAAATGAGGCAAAGATTTTAGCGCGAGTTTAGCTTTTATTCTTCTCTGCAATCTGTACCCTCCCTAGAGGGTAGTCTAATCAGTTTCAGTCTGTTTATGTATGACTGGAGATTTTGTGTGAAATCTTGTTCCCCTGTGAAAATCTGTTCCCCCTGTGTCGGGAGTGCGCACTGCAGCTAGAGAGGATCCATTCATTTTCACTGTGCTTCTGATCGATTTCTCAGTAAAACAACTCATATAATCATGTCAAGGTTGTAAAAGGTTGTCAATTTAATCAGCAGCATAACAAAATTGTAAAATAAATAAACGAGGTCTTGTTTAGAGGTCTTGCCTCACTGTTTAGTGTTGTTTTTTAATGTCCAAGAGAATCTGTCTTTTTCCTACTTTTGTCACTTAAACCTGACAAAAAGAAAGTCGGCAACCCAGGGACATCATATAGGGGGGAAAGGTTAGGACAATTGCAAGGGCCCTTGACCGACAGGGGGCCCCCCACAAAGTTAATTTTTTTTTTTTTTACAGAAATATAAAAAAAATCAAGGCCCTGTCAATTACTGTTACTGTGATTTTTTTTTTAATTGTTTTTAGCAATAAAAATTAAATGTTACCCTTCCTAGACCTAAAAGCACACATCCATACAGCAAATTTGGAAGTGTTCAGTCAACTCCTACAGAGTTGAAGTCAACACTTTGAAAGTGTCTATATTGGTCCACTCTGGATGGTGTAGAAATTACACTTTTGAAAGTGCTTTTTTGTGATACAGTTGAAACACTCACAGTAGTTGAAATTAAACACACATCAGTGTTGACTTACCCAACACTAGTGTATTTTGTCAAAGGTTAACTCTATGAACATGTTAATCTAACATACAACAGTGTAAAGTATATAACATAGAAATCTGAGTTTTAAAATACTACTGGCAGGGTGTACTGTGGTGGCACAGGGCTTAAGCACAACCCACATATGGAGGCTCTAGTTTTCAATGTGGGTTCACTTCCCGGTCTTCCTCTTCTCTCATTACCCACTTGTTTTTGTCAATTTACTACCAAATAAAAGCCACTAGAGCAATTAAAACCTTTTTTTTTAGAAACTACTGGCCATCAATAATCCCCAAATTCATTTTAAAAGACATCAGATGCCACTTGAATCTACAAAACACCACCACCAGTTGCAGTATATAATCTACTTTTATTTCAAAACAACATCAAGCAGCACTGACAGCAATATACAACAAAGGTCATACATTCATGGTACTTTGCACTGAAGGTGAAGTGTGCTTTGAAAGTTCATTGGAAGTGGCCATGGATGGTCTTGTGATCACTGATGGTGAAGTGTCTTTGGTGCTGCTCTTGTTTTCACCAACTTGCAGGAGGAAGGGCTGTCCTGGTTCCACAGTAATGAGGAAGGCTTCAGCACTGGCTCCCATCTTTGGCAAAATGCCAAGATGACAAATAATAAAAATTTACTATATAGAGCACAGCAACATTCAAATAGCAAATACAAAGACCTAGGATCATTAGAGTAATACATACCTGCACATATCTGACAACATTGTCCACCGTTTTACATGAGCTGTTTTGGCATGGTTTTTGTGGCCCTTGAATGTAGGAAGGAGAACATGAACCAACATTAGAATGCCTGTTTTTCCAGCCTGAAAGGAAAAACAGGAAATATAGCAGAAACATTAGGATAACAAATAAATATTTTAAAAAGAAGTGTGAGCAAAACTAATCAGACTCACCTGTGTGTGTCACCATCATATTCATTCAAATTACTCTGCCCACCTGGTTTACAAGATAAAGCATAAAAAAGTCAGAAATAATTATGAAAGAAGTTAGACAGCTTATAGNCAAAGACCTAGGATCATTAGAGTAATACATACCTGCACATATCTGACAACATTGTCCACCGTTTTACATGAGCTGTTTTGGCATGGTTTTTGTGGCCCTTGAATGTAGGAAGGAGAACATGAACCAACATTAGAATGCCTGTTTTTCCAGCCTGAAAGGAAAAACAGGAAATATAGCAGAAACATTAGGATAACAAATAAATATTTTAAAAAGAAGTGTGAGCAAAACTAATCAGACTCACCTCTGTGTGTCACCATCATATTCATTCAAATTACTCTGCCCACCTGGTTTACAAGATAAAGCATAAAAAAGTCAGAAATAATTATGAAAGAAGTTAGACAGCTTATAGAAACATTTTTGGACAGCATTAAAAGTCGTGCCAACCTGTCTGAAGAAATGTGTTGAAGTCATCATAGCAGACTTCAGTCACCAACATGACATACTACTAAAAAAAATAACATTTTGGCAGTTTTTAGATGTGCCACAGGTACAAAATACCAGAGTCAAATGGCTTAATTGCCTCATTATTGTGTAGATATGTTCTCCAGAGTCCTGCTAATCACCTAATTTTTCTATTCAGGTGTGGTGCAGCAGCAGCCCATCTAGATGTTGCAGGACAGTGGCCCTCCAGGCAGGGCGCTGCCAGAAATCTTAGGCCCCCTGACAAAAAATTTGATTGGGCCCCCTGCGCAGCTGCTGTTACAATTTTTTGAGTCTATTTAACCCATAAAAAGCGTCACAATTTTAAAGGCCTGCATCTGCCTTGCTTTCTTTGGTTCAATACAGATAATTAGCACAATATTTACTGCTCATGAATTTAACATCCAACAGTCCACATCCAGTATGCAAGTAGGTTACTTAAATTTTTTCTATTAGTTTTAGATACTGAAATGTCTCCCCATGAGCAACAGTCAAAAGTAATGTGCAACTACACATAAAGCAATCAAGACTTCTCAAAAATGCTATGTAGTTGCATTTTATTCAAGCTGCAATACATAACTTTAATAAAAAATATGTTTTCTCCATATTTGTTAAAGCTGTCACAAGGTCAGTTTGTTATGAGACAGATAATCTGTGAAAACAATCAATCTCCTCCATCTCCTTCCTGAATTACTATTACTGGTTAAAGTAATACACCGTTCTGACCAAAACAACCAGTTAGAACTAGTAGGACGCTGTTAGCACTGTCAATTAGCCTCATTCACTCACTGCTAAATGTGCTAATGGGGGAGAAACAACTTATCATTTACAAGAAACAGTTTATCTGCCGTCATTGGTAGCTATGCTAACTAAACTGAGCATTCACAGTTTGAATCTGCACAGCTCTGTGCTATGCTAGCTGTAGCATGGCACAAATCGAGGGGGAGGAAGGATGAGCAGCACCACATGAGATTGTGATTGACAGCACTAAAACTCTCCTGCCACTGACTGGTTGTTTCTAGCACTGAGAAGGCAGAGAAAATAGATTTTTCACAGATTACCTCTCATACTATACTGTTACAACATAATGACAGTTTTAAAAAATATGTGAAAAAAATATTTATATAAAAGTGACATATGCAGCTTTAATTTCACTCAGGAGAGAACAGGTCAGGAGGGACGTGGGTTAGAGCTTCTGCTCACTCACTTATATGTTATGTGGTAAAAGGCACAGGGAACAAGTTAAATTCATGAGCTGTGAATATTGTGCTAATTATCAATATTGAACCAAAGAAAGCAAGGCAGACGCAAGCCTTTAAAATTGTGATACTTTTTATGTGTTAAATAGACTCAAAAATTGTAACAGCAGCTGCGCGGGGGGCCCAATCAAATTTTTTGTCAGGGGCCCAAGATTTCTGGCAGCACCCCTGTTAGTGTATATTAAGCATATCCTATCATTTCAGGTGCACAGTGACCTGCGTAGCTCGGTGGTCGCATTGTGGCTGCGCTGCATTTGATAAAGACTGCCATACAACGTATTAATGCGCAAAGAAGAGTTTGGAGTGATCTGTGTAGATGTCTGTTTAATTTAATTTCAATAAAAACTTATTTCCCCTGTTCGATACTGTTTCATTCTTACAAATACCTCTGTATTTAAAACATTTTTTAAAAGGTAGGCTATTCTAATAAAAATAATAGTGCATAGAACTACGGTAGCTTTTCATTTTAAACAAATAGGATATTCTGATGAAGGAAGTGATATTTTTCTGCTTTTGTCGTGTATATAAATTGTTCCAATGATATGCTAACCATAAAAGTTTCGGTCTTGTAACTCAAAGAATGTTATCAGATGATAATAATTAACAACACAACCCGCTATAGTTTTCGGTTTGAAAATATGACGGAAGTTTTAGACGTTTAGCACCGACAGATAGACATGGCTATCTATCCGTGTTACGATACGAAAATCAGACGTAGTACAGACAGTCAGAACTCTGCCCCTGACATTCTGGATTTTATGCTCTACTTTGGGATTTTAATACTGCTCACTAATGATGAAATAAAGCAGACTGGACGAGTGGTTCCAGTAGGAGGCGTGTCACTGGGCTTCAGAGGGGGAGAGCGATGTCACAGAAGTAGCAGGGAAGATGGCAACTCTCGCATCTCTCACCCAGGTAACGACGCTGCAATTTCCCCTATCATCTGCCTCAACAGAAAGCACTACATAGCGGTAAAGTCAGACGGCATCGCCCATCAATAAATATTAGCATAAGTGGAGTTTACAGAAAATACGACGCGGCTTTCTTATAATGCAGATAGATTGTGGAACTAGGCCTGTTCCTTGAGCGTTTGTTAGCGGATTGATTAGCATCCTCTGACACTAGGTTCTACTGTTTATGTATATACAACATGGTGTTTTTCAAAAAAAGATGATGGCTGCTCATGTAAGAAAAAGTGTCACCATAGACACCAAGCCTGTCCCAAGCTTAAGGGCTAACACAGTTGTACTGCTGACTCCTAAAGCTAGCGTTGGTCAGATGCTAGGTTGAAAGGATGGCGTAACATACCAGGAAGGGTTAAATGTGATGCTGATGAGAGTTGAATCTGTGCTGTACATGATCCTTCATTTCATATCTCTTATGCTGACGCATCTTAAAAATATGTATTAACAATGGTTGGATTAAACTATTGTATCATCTTGATAGTGTGAAATGTGATTCGATTAAACTTGCTAGTTGCGTTGCAGCTGCACTTTGTGCCTATATAAACAAAGAAACAAAAGTGTGAAAAGAAGAATGTGGAATATAGACACATAATCCATGTACATGGACATCATGTCTGAACCAAATAAGGTAGTTTGAATACTAAATTATGAATGTCCAAGTCAAGTTATTTTGAACTGATTTTGCACTTGTGATACTATGGTACTATTACAGTAAATTAGCATAAACCGTATGTCCTCCAAATAATGAGTAAATAACGCCTGTAAGTGATGCCGAAGATGACATATTGCCTTTGATTCTTAAGCTGCAATGATTAGTGACGCCAGCTACTGAAAATTGCATGTAAAATTATTTTATATATACATATAAGTTGATTGATCTTATGATCGACTTAATGATTAATGGATAAGCAGCCTTTTTCTTAAAATCGTACATTTTCTTTTGCATCAAGAAGGGCAACCATCTTTCCTTAACATAAAGGGCTATTTTTTTAATAATATGGTTGTCTTACATTATTAAACTTAACTTATAAAATTTAACAAACAGGAACTTCTTATGTTGCTAAATTGAAAAAGAAAAGATGAAATAAATAGAATGTGACACACTTAATTCCTTATGAACAGAGATATTCACACAGAAATATTGTCTGCTTTTGAAGGAATGTACTTAATGTACTTCCCTCTATGAAGTACATTGACAACAGCCCTCAAAATCAACCTTGCTTATTAGCATCATGTTTATTTTCCATCATGTTACAATTTTTCTGCCAGATGCTTTCCGCTTTTCTGTCATTACATCCTTACCTTTGTAGCACATCAGTAAGTTTTGGTAGAGAAGTCGACTCTGGTCTGTAATGCCTCTTGACCTCATGAACATTATTAAAGTGATAACAAGAAACTTGTTGAGTGTTCATACGTCAAAATTAGAAGTGCACCGATTTATCCACCAGCCGATTTATCGGTGCCAATTTCCTTAATTTTGGGAGATTGGTGATCGGCCAATTTTTATATGTGAAGCTGATCTTATCCACCGATCTTATCTACCTTGGCAAAGGTCTAAGAATCAACCACTGTCCTCTTTTTCTCTCCGGTGAGAAAGGTTTGACTGACAGACCGGCCCACCAAGTTATGTCTGCACGCTTACAATTAACAATAGTTACCCCACTGTTGTCAACTCAACAAATTTCTTGACCAAAACATTTGGTTAACATTTCAGACCAAAAAAATTGGTATCGGCTAAATTCAGAATTGGCATGTTAAGCTTTTTAAAAGATAGGTAATCGGGGTTCGGCTAGAAAACTGCAATTGATGCACCCCCAGTCAAAATGCATCCCATTTTGCATCTCACACTACACTCTGTTTGGACCTTTTTACTTTCCATTCTGGGATCCCTCCACCATCTTAGTTTCTCTATAAATTGGCTCCGCGGCCAAACTGCAACACCAAAAAAAGGTCTAAGTGAACATTATTAATCGATTCAAATTCATTTTAATCTAATAAACCATTAATCAACAACCATAATTTGATTAACTGTTTGAATTGCTAATATATGTGTATATATATGTATGTGTGTGTATGTCTGTGTGTGTGTATGTATGCATAGTTTTACCCTATTCAGCTTTAACATCACAAATGTTGTTATTGATTGTCAAAACATCTTGCGATAGGTGGTGAGCGGGAATCCTGTTTATGAGAACTTCTACAGACGGGTAAGATGATGACCCCTCTAATGTGACTATCTAACCTATTTACTACTTCTGAGAAATAAAAGAACATAGCTTATGGTGTGTTCACAACAAATAGGTTAAGCGCGTCAAAAACACAGCTGACCCTTTAAGCGTCTGCACTTTGATGCAGACTCTTGACATTTTGCTCTACACCTAGCGTTTCATGCATTAGGTACATCTGGTTCAAAATCTATGTGGAGGCGCATCAGATGCGTCAAAATCACCCATTTGTTGGACGCGCTTGACATGTCAAATGCTCAAAATGCTTCAAATCAAGCCGTGCTAGATTGTAGAAATGCGCCATTATCCCTCAACGTGCCTCCACATAGGCTTTCACTGTAAACCAGATGCGCAAAACTCGTTTGGTGTGAATGCACCATTACATGACTGACTAAAATTTCTGTGGATATTTTTTAAGGTGGATCCTGAAAACACTGGCAAAGTAGGACCAACAGAAGCAGCGCTTTTTCTCAAAAAGTCTGGACTACCTGACAGTACATTGGGGAAGGTAAGCCTTGTTATGCTGTAGCAGCAGTTAAGGAAAACACAGCAGTGAAATTAACACCTATTCATAAGAGCCTTTAACAAACATCAGACACGTAAAGCTGAATCTGCTGAGACAGAGCAGCTTACTGGACTTACTATATCCAGTTTTATGTCCAAAAAGTTCTGTATGTTCTGTCACTGTATTCTGTGCCTTGGAGTTTCAGCTGCTGCCCGTACACTGCTGGTGTAGGTTGTTGTATACAAAAACATAGGAGTGCATTTTACATACAGTTGGGAGAATAAATATTTGATACACAGCTGATTTCGCAAATGTTCTTACTTGTAAAGCATTTAGAATTCTATGTTTTTTATTATAGGTACTCTTCAACTGTGAGTGACATAATCTAAAACAAAAATCCAGAAAATCACATTGTGTAATTTTTAAAACTACATAACTGCATTTTATTTTATGACAGCAGAAAAATAACTTATATTTGGAACAGAAATATTTGTTGCAATTGCAGATATCAGGGATTTCTTTTAGTTCTTGACCAGCTTTGCACACAAGGCAGCAAGGATTTTGAACGACTCCTCCAATCAGATCTTCTCCAGATCCTTCTGATTTCGAGGCTATCATTGGGCAATATGGATTTTCAGCTCCCTCCAAAGATTGTTTATTGGGTTCAGGTCTGGAGACTAGCTAAGCCACTCCAGAACATTGAGAGGCTTTTTGCGGAGCTACTCATTAGTTGACCTGGCTGTGGCTTCAGCTGGTTGTTAGACGTCCCAAAAGAAAAAGTTCAAACGTTGCAATACATATGTGCAAATGTATTGCCCTTCACCATTTGTTGAACTGACAAATATTGTTTGGGTGATATAAAAGATTTTCCCAATCTTAGAAGACGCCCCTCCTCATCAACGAGACTGTCTGCACCCCCAGGAAGATCACAGCATGTCCTGAATGAAGGTGTTCACAGTTAATGTTATTCAATCTAAGTAAAGTGACGACAGGTTCTGGACAATTTCTGATGTTATTGAAATAAAATTGTAACTTTACCTGTCTAAGGTACTTTGAGTAATATTGTTTGTGTTCCCGGTAGATTAGTTTGTGGACATTAAGGCCAGAGAGTATGCAATGCCATTCAAGAACCTGCCATACTGCCTTCATCTTCCGAAGCTCATCTGTGAACCAGGGTGCTGAGTGGGTGTAGAGAGCAGCGCCCTCTACAGTGGGCGCTGCTCTGGTTTTTACAGGAGCATGATTGTCTTGGAGGCTAATCATATGGTTGTTGTAGTAATTCACAGCTTCATCTGGTGATGAAGAGTATGTGGAAAGATGCTGAATGTCCATTGACCAAAGTTCTGTGTTGATTTTGTTTAGATTTCTAAAACCAATATTAGTTTAGGCTTGTATATACTGCATGATGATGTCAATGCCATGGAAATGACATTGTGGTCAAAGAGTCCTAAGTCACATATACACATATGAAGTGTCACAAGGGGTGTGGTAAAGAGGACACTTTTCCACCTCCCTCTCAGGACAGAGAGGCAGTGAAGCAATAACCAATTCAGTTAATTTCTTATTTTATTTCAGTGTGTTTTGTTTTACAGATTTGGGATTTGGCTGATCCTGAGGGAAAAGGCTATTTGGACAAACAGGTGAGGAAGTCTGTACTTGTAAAAAAAAAAAGTCTATTTTTTTTATTAATAAAGATAAATTACTATCAAACATCTTAAAATGAAAATATGAAGTGGTAAAAATCAAAAATAAATGTTCATCTTTTTTTCCAACTATATCTAATATGTATTTTTTTTATTCATATACACATTTCAGTAATAAATGTGCAATTTGTTTTTCTTTTGGCAATATCATTTTTAGGTTGTGTCTGATACTATTTTTCTTTCTCATTCAGGGATTTTATGTTGCTCTCCGTCTGGTGGCCTGTGCGCAGAGTGGTCAGGAAGTCAGTGTTTCTAGCATCAACCAAACAGTCCCTCCTCCACAGTTTGTAAGTGAAATAATCTTTATAGCACACTATTTTTCATTCTTTTGTTATGACTGAGTCTTCAGCCTTGTTTGGATTGGAAGGTTTAGATGTTAAGAAATGTAATAGTCTTCCACAAGGTTTAAAATGAGATAAATGAGAAAAAATACGTGACATATGAACCCACCTCTTCAAGAAAATACAGGGTAACATCTACAGAAACAACCCTATTTTATTTTACTAATAAAAAGTTATTTATTAAAGCTCAAGATGTGTCAACACAACCGATTATTGTCTTAAAACTAATGCAGTCAATTGATTACAAAATTTAATCAGATTAACCACCCCATGCACTGTGATTAATCATCACTATGCCTAACTTTTGAAATGTAAATATGGTCACAGTTATGGGTTCTTGCTGGAATGGTGCCCTGGGCAAGCCCCTTTTTCTGCTGCATTTCAACCATTAAAAAGTAATTATCCGATTTTTTTTGCAGCATAAAGCAGGTAATGTAGTCTCCCAGTAGTCAACAGCAACTTAGAGAAACTTACTTCACCATACGCTGGGCAGCGTGTTGAGATGTAAACGCTGGACATAATTCTTTGTTTACAAAGATAAATCATTCTCACTGCTCCCTCAACGCACACCTCTGAAAGTGCATCTACAAGTTATTCCTGCGGTTCACATTGAGCTGCGCAACCAGAGCTAATGCTGTGAATTTTAAACTCTTACCCTTGATGTAGACTTTCCAAAGAATAATAATTCCTCAGATGGGGTTGATGTACATATCCATACAAGTCAGCCTGTGTCCAGTTAGAGTGATTAGTTTTCTAATTCCTCTACAGTGGGCGCTGCAGAGGAATTAGGTCATCCCCACCAGACATTGTTGTAGATTCCTGTTGGGGAGCGGATAAGGATTGATCCCAGTGAGTTTGTTGCAGCTAGGTTGAAATCTTTAGAGCCAAACAGTATCACCACGCCGTCACACTCGCCTTATACACTGAAACCGGTCAGTGTTGGAAACCAAGATACACCAACTTGTCTTCTCTCTGGACACAGTTTCACGTTGATTAGGTGAAAGGGGGAAGATAGAGACCGCTCAGTGGCCGTGGCTTAAGTGATATCATCATTTGATCATTGGGTATTGTAGGGAACCCAATGCTGATCAATCATTGAAAGTTTGGTGTCTCAGTGAATTTTTGTGTAGGAGAGATAACAGTTTTGTGTTGCATGGCAAGATGTCAAACTCTGAGGCCTGGTCATGCCCCTTCACCATGCACTCACTGATTTCATATTTTTGATCTGGCTATGTCTTATAAACAAACTGAACAAGTTTGAACCTGGTCGATCGAAATCCCCAGAAAGAGCTTGATCAAATGCGGAGATTGTAAGCGGCCAAAATGGGGTCAAAATCGGAACTTCAATCCAAAATGGTCGACTTCCTGTTTGGTGTAGACCATGGCTGTAGAAGACTTTTCTGTAGGTCTTAGGATGTTGTGCAACTGTGCCAAGTTTCATGTCTTTACAATAAAGTAAGGCCAATGTGGAAGGTATTTTTAAAGTTGCCAGAGGGAGTAGTTTATGTTGTGATTTTTGCAGCAACCTTAAAATAGAAAATTTGAAGGTCGACAAGCAACAAGTTTGGTGAGTTTTTGAATATGTTAAGGTCTCAAATCGCAATAAGAATAAGACACAAAACAATTACAAAACGATTACAATAGGCCTTTACAATACTTATGCAATACTTACATTGCCTTCGCATTGCTTCGCTGCTCGGGCCTAATTAATGGAAGTCTTTCAAGGCAAATTACATTTCAACAAGAATGTAGGCAGGGCTGCTCTTGAAGCCCACTACTTTAATCTTTTTATTGAGCCACTTTCTCAGATTATTGGAGACAAGAATGGTTTGGGCGGGGGGTGGAGGGGGTGATAATGGGGTATGTTGAAAACAAAATATACTTATATGAGGATGATGTATTGGTTACAATTAAAAATCCTAAATCTGGTATTCCTTCCCTTACGGACATCCTGGAAACCTACAAAAAACTCAAATTCTGACCTTTTTTGTCCCTTCAAAACAATTAATGAATAGTTAGTTATCAATTCAATTGGCATCAATCACAAATAGGGTGTTCGGGTGTTTTATTAGCAAATCTTGCTCATCTATATGGGATTAGTTACTACAGCAACCTACCTTATCTGACGGGGTGTGAACCGTCAGATAAGGCTTCTGAACGTTGGTGTTCCCGCTAAGTCCTGAATATACCCAATTTAGGTTGTCTTGGCCCTTTTATCGCAGCCTGTGGGATTTTTTCCCTGACTGGGAACGAGAATACAACCTGCTGAATGTGACAGGTAGCCAATCAGAAAGCGCGGTGACGTAAGAACAGAGGGGAATCCCAAACAGCTGACATATCGTGCAACTGTGAGTCTGGTGGATATCGGAGATGATATGTGGAAATGTTTATTATTATATGTAAAGGTCGTTATATATGTTTATGTTTATTCAGTTAAAAATGTTAACTATGGCTGCTCCCGTCATCTTTTATCCACCACCTTTTCTTTTTGTTTCTTTTATCTCTTAAAATGACTCCACAAACTGTCACTATTGCTTCTACATCGTCATCCGTGTTTGGTTATTCTAAATTCCCGTATGCTATGTTGGGGGTTTTGTGATTTTCTTCTGGAATCGCGATGTTCGTGACTGGAATTGGTTCATGTTGCTCCTGCCTTGTGGCTGAACACGAACTGATCGAACCTGTTGTACTTTTATCAGCTCTGTGGTCACAAAGGTTTGGAGAATTGGCCAACAATTCATAAATCTTGCCGTCTAAACCAGACTTAAGACTCACAAGCTCTACTCATCTCCTCTCGACCACTGCCCAAACGCTCTGACTGTGGTCGCTATGGTAACTTTTACATATCCCTTCAAAATAAGATACAGATGCGCCACAAAAACGAGCATTTTACTTTCGTGAAAATTTTAACTCATGATAATGACTAACGGGAGCCCTCAGCTTGTTCCTCTGCAACGAGACGGTCCCGAAGTGTTGCTTATTTCCACAGCCTGCTTGGTCTCTACGAGGTGAAGCAGTTTGAAGCTTCATTGCCTCATTAGCAGCCGGTCGCCGCATGTTACGCAGAGCGGCTTGTAATGTTTGACTCACCTACCGGTCCGGGATAAATCCATCCTCCTGTCTCTTCTCTGGGCCTTTTCCCCTTTGCAAAGAAACTTTCCAAAGACATCTGATCTGTTTCTTACTCATTTTGCTGCTTGTGGGTTCAGTGTTGGCGTGCAAGTAACCGAGAGAATCCGGTTAAAGAATTTTCAAAATAAAAGGTCCTCCAGACTCAAATAATACATAAAACGGAAATATTTAATTATTTCTTGCGTGGCCCGGTACCAATTGGTCCACGGACCGGTACCGGTCCACAGACCGGGGGTTGGGGACCACTGCTCTAGAGGGCTTCATAAATTACAAATGCCTAGGACCCGTTGCTATGGTAATTATCTGCACCTGGGCTGGCTCTCTCTGTTAGACAGGATGCTGGTTTCTATACTTGTGAGACACCTAGCATCGGTCTCAGGGCCCTGACAAAAAACCATAAGCCCTAGGAAAATTTTGAAAACATTTTACGGGAGCAGGCATGTGTATCTATGTCATGACCAACTTTGAGATCAATAGGCCTCTATTTGTGCCTGTGAGGGGGAGTTAAAGAGAGTTTTTGAGTCAGACCTCCACTGTCCTGTGTGTGTGTTTCAGAGAGAAATCTTTGTGATGCTGTGAGGTCCTCAGACTCAAGTTTTTGTCGTTTTTTCTCAATTTATGTCGTCATTTTATCTCAAAATTCCACTAAAAGTAATAGCTCCAATCTCGGCATCGAGCCGCACGTTTTGATACCATTTTTGTGGGTGGGCACGCAGCGGTACGAGCCGCATTAACAGTGACGGAATAATAATAAATAAAAAAATTCCTGCAGAAATTTTGAGGGGCCTGCCAAGTGTGCCCACCACTTTAAACCCAGCGTTTCAAATTTGCCGTGAAAAATAGATATATGTATGTCGGACATACTTATCCCACCACTAGAACACAGTAACTGTAAATATTGTCAGGTGCATTATGACAATATGAGTCACCATTGAGAAGCAGGTTATAAACCCCAAGTCAGTGAAATTCAATCCGAGACCGACGACTATAAGCTTCACACATGTTGTTCTTACTCATGGTCCAAAATAAAAAACATGAAGAAAGTTGGTAATAGTTAATTTCTAAACACAATTTAAAATGTCTTGGTAAAGATTTTAATTTACACTCAAAAATTCAGATAAGTAATAATTTTATGTAAGCAAAACATGAATAGTCACAGGAAATATGTATTCTTCCCACAATACATTGTGA
>NW_006800587.1:128664-136149 GCF_000485575.1 Poecilia formosa | reverse complement strand
ACTTTTATGAAATCCAACTTTCTTTATATCTTTAAAATGATAGCGGCACAAACGAAAATTTTTGCAGCACAAACCAGCACAAACATAGCACTAATGTTTGACACCCATTTTGTTTGATTTCATAAAAGTGGGGGGGCTGCAATATTTGCTGGTCTACTTTGTATACAGTCACAAATGTCAATTTAAAATTTCAAATATATACACATATAAAAAGCCTCAGTGAAAACGTGTTTATTCTTAAATCTTTGGTGCAAAAAACTAATTGAAAATCGATTTATTCACTGCATGTTTATGTCTGTTTGTGTAAGGCTGAGATGGAACTGCACATGAAAACATCACTTTCTCATTCAGACTACCAACACAGAGGGGAGCGGGGGGTGGGGGGGGAGAACCGTCAGATAAGGCTTCTGCATGTTGGTGTTCCCGCTAAATCCTGAATATACCCAATTTAGGTTGTCTGGGCCCTTTTATCGCAGCCTGTGGGGTTTTCCCTGACTGGGAACGAGAATACAACCTGCTGAATGTGACAGGTAGCCAATCAGAAAGCGTGGTGACGTAAGAACAGAGGGGAATCCCAAACAGCTGACATATCGCGCAACTGTGAGTCCGGTGGATATCGGAGATGATATGTGGAAATGTTTATTATTTTATGTAAAGGTCGTTATTATATATGTTTATGTTTATTCAGTTAAAAATGTTAACTATAAAAAAACAGAGTCGCCTCCAAATCATAGTGCAGCAAATAGAGCGGCTGCTCCCATCGTCTTTTATCCACCACCTTTTCTTTTTGTTACGTCTTTCATCTCTTAAAATGACTCCACAAACTATCACTATTGCTTCTACATCGTCATCCGTGTTTGGTTATTCTAAATTCCCGTATGCTATGTTGGGAGTTTTGTGGATTTCTTCTGGAATCGCGATGTTCGTGACTGGAATCGGTTCATGTTGCTCCTGTCGTGTGGCTGGAGACACGAACCGATCGATCCTGTTGTACTTTTATCAGCTCTGTGGTCACAGAGGTTTGGAGAATCAGCCGACAATTGCCGTCTAAACCAGACTTATGACTCACAAGCTCTACTCGACCACTGCCCAAACGCTCTCTGACTCTGGTCGCTATGGTAACGTTTACATATCCCTTCAAAATAAGATACAGATGCGCCACAAAAACGAGCATTTTACTTTTGTGAAAATTTTAACTCATGATAATGACTAACGGGAGCCCTGAGCTTGCTTCTCTGCAACGAGACGGTCCCATCAGGGAGTGATGGGAGACAATGACACCCGAAGTGTTGCTTATTTCCACAGCCTGCTTGGTCTCTATGTGGTGAAGCAGTTTGAAGCTTCATTGCCTCATTAGCTAGCCGATTGCTGACATATCGCAACCGATATGTCATGCGGGCATGTAACAAGCCCGCATGTTACACAGAGCGGCTTGTAATGTTTGACTCACCTACCGGTCCGGGATAAATCCATCCTCCTGTCTCTTCTCTGGGCCTTTTCCCCTTTGCAAAGAAACTTTCCAAAGACATCTGATCTGTTTCTTACTCATTTTGTTGCTTGTGGGTTCAGTGTTGGCGCGCAAGTAACCGAGAGAATCTGGTTAAAGAATTTTCAAGATAAAAGATCCTCCAGACTCAAATAATACATAAAACGGAAATATTTAATTATTTTTTGCGCGGCCCGGTACCAATTGGTCCACGGACTGGTACCGGTCCACAGACCAGGGGTTGGGGACCACTGTTCTAGAGGGCTTCATAAATTACAAATGGAAAAATAAGAAACTATGGCTCTGGAGAAAATGAAGAGATCACTTAAAATTAACAGTTTCTCTGATTTTATTTTTTATAGTATTATGTTTTAAAATGAACATTGTCCTTTTATTCAGTGAATTTCTGACATGACTCCGAAATTCCAAGCAAAAATTTTGCATTCATTTGCAGAAAATGAGAAATGGTCAAAATAATGAAACAGATGCAGTGCTTTCAGATGTCAAATAATGCAAACAAAACAAGTTCATATTAATTTAGAAACAGTAATACTAATGTTTTAACCCAGGAAGATTTCAGAAATAAATATTTGGTGCAATAAGCATGAGGTTTTCAATGGGGCTCAGTACAGTGGTCCTTAAGTTTTTCCGGAGGATCTGGACAGGTGGCGCCTGCTTCTTCTTGACCTCGGCAGCAGAATCTGAACAATAAAGATAAATGTTCTCCCAAGACAGTGATACATTTTTGAAACACTCCCAGTTGAGGTCCTTGTAGCTACCTGTGGTTCGGGGAGGTATGGGTCTGCCTTGCCTGGAGGCAGGGGTGCCGCCAGGAATCGTGGCCCCCCTGACAAAAGATTAGATTGGGCCCCCTGTTCAGCTGCTATTACAATTTTTTGAGTCTATTTGTTTGTTATCAGTTTGTTATCAGACAAATAATCTGAAAGCAATCAATCTCCTCCATCTCCTTCCTGAATTACTATTACTGGTTAAAGTAAAACACCATTCTGACCAAAACAACCAATTGGAACTAGTAGGACGCACTTAGCACTGTGAATTAGCCTCATTCACTCACTGCTAATATGTAGCTAAGCTAATTATGCTAAATGGTTGATAATCTCACACAGTCTACCCACCTCTCTTGGAGAAAAACTGGGTTATAAATTAACACTCTTGCCTTTTTCTCTCTCTCCCTCTATTTTGTTTTTGAAAACTTGATTTTATAACTTTTCTTAGCAGCATAGTAACTGCCACAGTTGTTTCGTGGCAGCTACATTCAGCTGCAGCTTCTACTGACTGTAGCTGCATACGTCACTGTTAAGCGCTCCAAGCAGGAACGAACCATTTAACACAGATAGGGTGTTCAGAGCAAAAACGGATGTGTGTTTTTTGGTCTGGGAGGGGCAACATTAGATTTTTACTGCTAAAAACAATCTTTGAAAATACAATATGATTAATTTTGTATTTGACAGAACCCCAAATTTTTAATTTTATGTCTATGAACAAAAGATAAATAATTAAATTGTGGAGGGCCCCCTGCTGGTCAGGGCCCCTAGAATTGTCATCACTTTTCACCCCTATACCGCGCCTGGAGGATTATTACTTGTCGGCCCAACTTAGACCTCTAGTGTATTGGTATAACCCAACCTTGAGGCTAAATGGACTTCCCTTGGACAGACTTGGACAAACTAACAAGTCTGTTAGCTTGTCCAGGCAGCCCAGGAGAAGGTATCTAAACAGTAGAGCGTTAAATCGTAATGGTGAACAATGGGATTGTCTGTTGCCCTCATGTTTGTTAGTTCTTTTACACATAAAAATAAATGAAGATTAAAATGAAGAAAAATTGCATACCAAGGAATGTGCAAATGAGTAGTATTTTTTGTTGTTGTAAAATCTGAATGTGTATTTGTGCATTAAAAACAAAGACTATTTACAATACATGCAAAGCCTGTTGACATGTGTTTGTCTGATTCCAGAAGGATACCAGCAGTCCCTCTTTGAGCAGCACAACCTCTTTGTCTTGTGAATTGCTGTGGGCTGTTAAGGTATGTAAAGACAGCAACATAGTCGCGTTAACGGAATATTTTCTGTATTTGATTTTTTTTCTTTTTAAACAATGGAAAAATTCAAAGCTCGGCTGCCATTTTGACAGGTTATAATTCACACCCTTGACTGGTGCACATGGACAGACATTATAAACTTTACGCAAAGAGTTCATCGCAGAGGCAGCTAAAATTAATCAATAAAAAAATGTTTTTGAATATCATCTCATGGACACCAGCATTGGAGGACTAATGTCTCAGCACGATCTAGAGAAACTCATCCATGCGTTTATATTTAACCGCATTGATTACTGCAACATCGTCTTCACAGGTCTGACTAACAAATCAATCAAACAAACAGCTGCAGCTGATCCAGAACGCTGCTGCTGGCATTCTGACTAAAACCAGGAAGATAGAGCACATAACACCAGTTTTAAAGTCCCTACATTGGCTCCCTGTAGCTCAGAGAATAGACTTTAAAATACTGTTGTTAGTTTATAAATCACTGAATGGTTTAGCATCACAATACATTAAAGATCTGCTGTTGTATCAACCTTCCAGACCACTCAGGTTTTCTGGTTCTGGTTCTCCTCTGCATCCCCAGAACCATAAACAAACGATGAGAAGCAGCATTCAGCTTCTATGCACAACAAATCTGGAACAAACTTCCAGAAAACTGTAAAACAGCTGAAACACTGAGAGCCTTTAAATCTCAACTTAAAACCCACCTGTTTAGAGTTGCCTATGGCTAAATTGCGGGTTTTGATGTCTTCAATGTTTTTAATGTTTTTATCTTTACTTTTCATCTAGTTATTAACTTCTTTTTATTTCTCTGTCACACTGTCTAATGTTTTTATCTTTTTTAATCTTTTTCAAAATATCTTTCTCTCACTGTTTAATCAATTTTTATTTTAATTATGTAAAGCACTTTGAAATGCCTTGCTGCTGAAATGTGCTATACAAATAAAATTTGACTGATTGATTAATTGGTTGATTGATTGATTGATTGAACTAAATGCATCTTTCTGACCGGGAGCTGACAGCGTGTTGAAGAGTTATGGACCGGACGCTTTGGGGGATCTGCTTAGGAAGCACGTTCCAAACTTTGGTTGAAATGGTGCGTTTAATTTCAGTCTCCATTAAAGACCAGAGAAAACTAAAGAGCATGCAATGTTGTGCTGATCTATTTATAATCTAAACAGAGGAGCTGACAGTTTATCTTTAGGAAATAAATAAATGTGCAGAAATTAATTAGACCATAACATGCGCAGTGCGCTACACAACTAAGAAGAATTAAACTTAACTCACTTTGCTGTTTCAACAAATTTAGCTGAAGACATTACCCTCCTGCACCCAGGAGTAGATTGACCCTCATGGAGCGCGGCAGACCCGACATGTATCCGTTTCGGAGATGTGAAACCACACAATAAAATCTGGTTAAAAGCACACACCGGACCATGCACAGGGTAAAAAGCTGGCAGAGTTCAATTGATCAGTTTGATCAGACAGATCCAACTGACTGATGAACTAGCGCAGATTTCTATGCAGATGGGGACCAGGAGGAATTTGTGAGACTGTGCGTTCAGAACCCAGCAGCTGATTTGCTTGTAATTCAAGTGAATATTAACTAAACTGCATAAAAAATGCAGTTTAGTTAATTTGACAAGTGAAAATAGTACATGGTGGATTTTCCTTATGCTGTCAGTCAAAGTGACGGACAGCAAGAAAGTCTAGCGCAAAATTCCCTTCTCANTAGCTTGTCCAGGCAGCCCAGGAGAAGGTATCTAAACAGTAGAGCGTTAAATCGTAATGGTGAACAATGGGATTGTCTGTTGCCCTCATGTTTGTTAGTTCTTTTACACATAAAAATAAATGAAGATTAAAATGAAGAAAAATTGCATACCAAGGAATGTGCAGATGAGTAGTATTTTTTTGTTGTAAAATCTGAATGTGTATTTGTGCATTAAAAACAAAGACTATTTACAATACATGCAAAGCCTGTTGACATGTGTTTGTCTGATTCCAGAAGGATACCAGCAGTCCCTCTTTGAGCAGCACAACCTCTTTGTCTTGTGAATTGCTGTGGGCTGTTAAGGTATGTAAAGACAGCAACACAGTCACGTTAACGGAATATTTTCTGTATTTGATTTTTTTTCTTTTTAAACAATGGAAAAATTCAAAGCTTGGCTGTCATTTTGACAGGTTATAATTCACACCCTTGACTGGTGCACATGGACAGACATTATAAACTTTACGCAAAGAATTCATCGCAGAGGCAGCTAAAATTAATCAATAAAAAAATGTTTTTGAATATCATCTCATGGACACCTGCATTGGAGGACTAATGTCTCAGCACGATCTAGAGAAACTCATCCATGCATTTATCTTCAGCCGCATTGATTACTGCAACATCGTCTTCACAGGTCTGTCTAACAAATCAATCAAACAGCTGCAGCTGATCCAGAACACTGCTGCTGGTGTTCTCACTAAAACCAGGAAGATAGAGCACATAATACCAGTTTTAAAGTCCCTACACTGGCTCCCTGTAGCTCAGAGAATAGACTTTAAAATACTGTTGTTAGTTTATAAATCACTAAACGGGTTAGCACTACAATACATTAAAGATCTGTTATTGCTGTGCCAACCTTCCAGACCCCTCAGATCTTCTGGTTCTGGTTCTGCTCTACATCCCCAGAACCATAAACAAACGATGAGAAGCAGCATTCAGCTTCTATGCACAACAAATCTGGAACAAACTGAGTGCCTTTAAATCTCAACTTAAAACCCACCTGTTTAGAGTTGCTTATGGCTAAATTGCGGGTTTTGATGTCTTCAATGTTTTTAATGTTTTTATCTTTACTTTTCATCTAGTTATTAACTTTTTATTTCTCTGTTACACTGTCTAATGTTTTTATCTTTTTTAATCTTTTTCAAAATATCTTTCTTTCACTGTTTAATCAATTTTTATTTTAATTATGTAAAGCACTTTGAAATGCCTTGCTGCTGAAATGTGCTATACAAATAAAATTTGATTGATTGAACTAAATGTGTCTTTCTGACCGGGAGCTGACAGCGTGTTGAAGAGTTATGGACCGGACGCTTTGGAGCATCTGCTTAGGAAGCACGTTCCAAACTTTGGTTGAAATGGTGCGTTTAATTTCAGTCTCCATTAAAGACCAGAGAAAACTAAAGAGCATGCATTGTTGTGCTGATCTATTTATAATCTAAACAGAGGAGCTGACAGTTTATCTTTAGGAAATAAATAAATGTGCAGAAATTAATTAGACCATAACATGTGCAGTGCGCTGCACAACTAAAAAGAATTAAACTTAACTCAGTTTGCTGTTTCAACAAATTTAGCTGAAGACGTTACCCTCCTGCACCCTCATGGAGCGCGTATCCGTTTCGGAGATGTGAAACCACACAATAAAATCTGGTTAAAAGCACACACCGGACCACGCACAGGGTAAAAAGCTGGCAGAGTTCAATTGATCGGTTTGATCAATTCAACTCTGATGAACTAGCGCAGATTTCTCTGCAGATTGGGACCAGGAGGAATTTGTGAGACTGTGCGTTCAGAACCCAGCAGCTGATTTGCTTGTAATTCAAGTGAATATTAACTAAACTGCATAAAAAAATGCTAATGCAACTGATTAGCCTATTTTTTAATTTGACAAGTGAAAATAGTACATGGTGGATTTTCCTTATGCTGTCAGTCAAAGTGACGGACAGCAAGAAAGTCTAGCGCAAAATTCCCTTCTCACCCTCTGCAGGTAGTGTCTCTTTCTCTCTGTCTCACTCTCACTCTCAGCTCAGGTCCTCTACCTGTGCTGAGAGGTAGAGGCCTCGGAGCTTGAGGGTTCTGCGTAATATCTTGGCTGTGCCTAGAACTGTGGTCTTCACCTTCCAGGTCTTTTCCAGTTCCTCTCTGAAGCCCTGGTATTTCTCCAGTTTCTC